>NC_032091.1:1404112-1643601 GCF_000182965.3 Candida albicans SC5314
GTTGAAGGATAGTGAAACCAATCCATCCAAAGATGAGCTTTAAAAAGAGTAAATACACGTATCCGTACATTTATATGTATATATAGGTACATTTTACCTCAATAGTATAGCCAGTTCATAGACTCAAACCCGCATCTTTATTTCCCTTTAACCCAAGTCTCTCAAGTGTGCTTCCCTCACCATATAATGGAATCTCATCGATGTACAAGTGATCATCATTCATCACCACATCATTCAACAACGTATCAAACACTCCGCTGGCAATCTCTGTGCTGGTTGAGATTCCATTGGACACTGTGCTCGGGACAGTAGCACCCAGTGGAGTCGTCAAAGTGATCGGGGTAGTAGTTGCATTCGTTCCAGTATTTGTTGACAGTGGCTTCGAGACAGCCGATGACTGTGATGGTTTCGAGGAGCTGCCGTGTATGGAGTTGATATAGGAATGACCCCCGTCTGAGATATGATAGCTTGTCATGTCATTTAATAGGTCAGTGGAGTTCTTTATCGACAAAACGCTTGCAAGGAGTCTCGATGACAACACATCGTAGATCCTCGGTGCCTGGTAAACATTTGCTCCTATTATGTAGTAATCTTGTAGTGTCACAGTGTTCTGGGGGTCCTGTCGTTTTTGTTTTCTGATTATCCAAAAATCAGGCTCTTTAGTATACGCAATAACAAACTCTATTCCGGTCATCTCACTCAACCGCGACTGAAAGTATTGGTGGAATGATACACCAGGTGGTATTTGTATCTGCTGGTACTGAAATTGCATCATCAACACTTGGTTGTTCGATGTTCGGTCGTAGAATGGCGATAAAGAAAAGTACTCCAACACATTATTGGTATTACCCCCTCTCTCTTGTATGAACTCTGGAGATTTCCACTGTATTTCGTCTAATGATTCCATTTGTCTATTGTTGAGGGTAACTATATATCTATACTGTGGGTGTTGCTTTTTTGTTGCTCTATTTTTTTTTTTTTTTGCCAATTGTTGTAACTGACATCACTTGGACTTCCATAGCAAGATTACACTGTAAATTTTTCCAACTCACGGGCCAACCACACAGCTTCCTCACTCATAACAGACTCACTTCTTGCTACCCTTTCCCTCGTCACCTTTGGAGAATTCGTTCTTTTTGGTCATCTGGTCAATCTGATACTGTGACTTTCTCTGGAAGAACTCCTGGTATTCGCGTTCAAGATCCTTGCTCTCCAACATGGTGTGAATCAGGTCACCATAGCCGTCACCTTTGTGTCTGGGTATGATGTGGGTATGCAAATGTGGCACCGATTGGCCAGACTCGGGCCCATCTTGTATTGCTAAGTTTAAGGAGTCAGCCTTGTAAACCTTTTGTATAAACTTGTGGATCAACTGCAAGGTATGCATATAATCGACAGACTCTTCAGGCGACAAGTCGCCGAACCGTAACACATTGGTACGCAAAGGAACCACCAACACATGACCTGGCACCAACGGCTTGAGATTCACTAGCGCATACGTATACCTTGACTTGTAGAATACCTGCTTGCTCACTAGGAACCGGTAAAAGTAAATCTCTTGAGATGTCATTGTGGCTTTGTTTGTTGAAGAGATAAGAGAGCGAAAAAAAAAATAATAACATTGAAAATACTTGGGAGAGAAGAATATCGAAGTGCATTTGTATCGGCATGAAACGCAGCTCTAGTATAAATCAGGCTCGAATCAAACAGGCACATTACAGAACTTAGAGCAACACAAAACAAAGCTTGTCTAAAATGCAATCTATTTGCTATGAAACCATAACGAAAAAAAAAACGTACATATATATCTATAAATCCTGTTTATTTGTTGACTTTGTTGAAGTATTCCTTGGATGCTTCTGGGCTTGGCTTGATGGTTTCATCACCTGGGTGCCAGTTAGCTGGACAAACTTCACCGTATTTTTCAGTGAATTGGAAAGCCTCCAACAATCTCAAGGATTCTTCAACAGATCTACCGACTGGCAAGTCATTGATGGTGATTTGTCTCAAGACACCCTTTGGATCAATCAAGAAAATACCTCTCAAGGCAACACCTTCTTCTTCAATTAAGACACCGTAGTCTCTGGACAAGGAGTGGTTGGTGTCAGCCAAGACTGGGAAGTCGACTTTGCCAATACCACCGTCTTTTCTGGCGACATTGGTCCAAGCCAACCAGGTGTATTCGGAGTCAGTAGAGGCAAACAAAACTTGAGCATCCTTTTCGGCAAATTTCTTTACAGCTTCGGAATAAGCAATAATTTCTGATGGGCAGACGAATGTGAAGGCCAATGGAATAAAGGCCAACAAGACCCATTTACCTTTGTATTGTTCTAAAGTGACTTCTTCAAAGACACCATCAACGACGGCGGTTTTCTTGAAACTTGGAGCTGGTTGTTGAACGACTGGAGCCATTTTTGTAGTAGTGTATCTATGTATGTGACTAATTAATTAGTTGATTGAAATAAAATGCAATAGAGCAAAAGAAAAGAAAAGAAAAGAAAAGAAAAGAAAAGAAAAGAATTAGAAAAAAAAAATCAGAGATTGGAAGTACAATTGAGCTCATTATATACTATTTTCCAGTTTTTATTTTTTTTGGCTTGATTGTTGCCGATGGTTCAATTTCTCTCGTTACAAATCGTTTGCCTTTCATATGATTTCACATATACTCAATTGTGTGGCATATCTTCCTTAATATTCCGGTACTTCTGTGCAGGTGGCGCGTTTTTTCATTGGTGAGTGAGAGCTACAATATGTGCGGACATTGTGCAGGAATATCGACCCAAAAAAGGTCTAGGTCCACCAGGGTGATTTGTAATGAAGATGTGGATCTAATTGGCCCACCCAGTGCGCTCTTATTTTTCCCGCCTAGACCACAATAAATCTGCAATTTGATTACTCAGGTGATAGTAATCTTACCTATTGGGCATAACAGACACCTTTGGCTTAGGGCTAGTAAAATGGTCTGTTGCGCTGTGTGATGACAAAGCGAATTCTAGAATGAGTAAGAACCGAGGAATAGTATGGTAATTTGGACACTCTTTTTTTTCTAGGGAAATAGTGGGGAAGAAATGAAACTATATTTTGATCAGATAACAGATTAACCGATTACGGAGTTTCCGTCATGCCTATTTCCACTTTTGATGTTTCGAGTATAATCAATATATTCAGTTTTTTGTCTTCTCATATAGCTGTCATTGAATCTGATCAGGAGGTTTAGCAACTATTCAAGCACTGATTTACGAACAGTATTAAGATTTTTAACCATTTTTTCATGCTTCAGATCCAACACGTAATTCAAAAAGCCTTCATTTCAATATTTCAAATACCGTACAAAATATTACCAATTATGATGTAAACCCACTTAATAATTTGACCTAATCGGTATCTACACACCAGTGTTTAAATATTACGTGCCAAAAAAATTCTATTATCCAAAAGTTTTTACTCTACAAGAAGATTTTAAATCACCTTATAATATTTACTAGTAATACATATAYACAAAGAAYAAATAAACTCTAGAAATTGAAATATCTATAATAACGAAAATAACAAAGTCAACGTTTGAGAATGATGAAAAAAAAAAGTGACCATATGATTTGGTACAATCCCGTTTGAATAAAAACAGAACTAAAAAAACGACACCAAAAATGATCATAAGAAGAAGAATAATGCAACGCTAATAAATTTAAGCAACCAGGAAGGATGTTTAGTGGCGGATGAAGATCCGGCATAAGTAGTAATAAGGGGTTGATTGTAGGAGGAAGTTGCTACTTGTTGAATTAATGTGGTTGGCTGTGAGTTTGAAGCAGCACTGTCTCCATTTATCGAAGCATCAGTTGTTTTAGCCATCGTAGTCAGTATTGACTCTGAATGAATCAAGGAATTTGGAGCTTCCGATTGTGATAAAGTAGCGATAAATCCATTATTGGTTTCATTGACTGAATCAAGACTTCCAATAGATTCTTCAATCGACTTAGTTTTGCTTGGTTGATTCACAGCTGCCGACGACTTATCATCAAACGTCGAAGTTACCACTGGGTTTGCAGTCAACACTGAAGTAGAATCTGTTGGAGCAGCCACTTGAGATTCGGTYATGAGGTTATTTGTAGAACCTGAATTAGCRTATGTAMTACCTTTGGCTTCTTCAGTTGAATAGCTTAGTCTGTTGTCAGTTGAAGTAGGTGGAGAAGGAATTGCTTCTGCACTTGCTTCACTTTTAACYGTTCCACTTGATTCGGTAGCATGATTTGATGATGAACTTGTTGATCTTAAAGATGTTTCAGTATTCACTGGAGCGCTGGCAACTTTGCTGAATGAATTTTCTCCAAGTGTTGCCGTAGAAGCTTCTATTGAATGTACTGATACAGATGATACTGTGGTGGTGTCAGTCACAGGAGGGATTTCAACAGTACTTTCTCCATCAACTTGTTTTGATAAAACACTATTATCACTAGAAAATATTTCAGAATGACTTGACGGWGTTGAAGTAAAAGTGTTTGGTTCGTTATCTTCGATAGTAGTAAGTTCAGTAGTARTAAGTTCAGTAGTAATAAGTTCARTAGTAATATCTGAYGTAGAACTCAATTTTGTCGACAAATAACTGGAACTTAACRTTACTCCCGTTTTCTGAATTGACAGTTCTTTGATGGAAGCAGTACTTGTGTGCAGCGACCCAGCATTAATATTRCCAGTATCTGAGTTTGTTGTTGAGCTAATGCTGGTATCCGAAGAAGTACTGTCATCAGATGATAAGGTTGACGTTTCAGATAATRAAATTGAATTTACTACTGTATCTGACACARAAACTGATRATTTAGTTGAAGAACTAGCACTTGTTTGCAGTGAGTCGATATTTGGATTGTCAGTAATAGACTGTTCTGCTGAGGTTGGKGTGCTGGAAGCAACAAAGCTAGAAGTTGTCGTCACATCACTAGTCTGTTCACTGTCTATACTAGACGATGGYATCCCTGTTACAATACAGCCATCTCCGTTATCACGACGACAAAATGTCACAGTAGAAGAATCTGTGCCAATACTGGATGTAGTGTCAGTAGATTCCAGCAAAGTATGTGTGTCATCATTAGCTGACTCACTTGCCATTGATGGTGAAGCGACAGATGAGCTTTCGGATTCCGATGCATGATATGTTGTTGAGTTGACATAATGTGGATATRTCAAAGATAATGAACTGCTTGAACTCAATGAAAAAGATGGGRCAACTAATGTAGAAAAACTAGATGAAGTCAAAATATCACTTTGGTCACTGGATGGCAGAGATGATGAATCAGAATTCAAACTAGAAGATGAATCAAAACTGCTTGCTGGGTCACTTGTAAGAGACACCGAATCACTAGAAATCTCAACAGTAGATGTTATAAATGAGATTGATTGGCTATCTGACTCCCCAGCTATAGTGTGTGGAAAATCGTCACTCGGCAGAATGGTGCTAGATGGGTAATAACTGGAAGTATCAGAGCTCAAAATAGAACTTGCATCACTTGAAACTAAAGCATCGGTGGCAGACGTACTGGACTCCTCACTTGAGCTTGATGATAWCTCTTGACTTGTGCTGATGGAGTTTGATACCGATTGTACCAAATGACTAGATTGTGCATCGATGGAGGAACTCCAAGTAATCAGAGTGGACTCTAAATCGGAACTTGAAGAATCCCAAAAGCTTGTGGTATCAGAGATACTTGACGAGTATCTATCGGAACTAGATAATGTAGACGACTCAATACTACTTGACCAATAGCTATCATAACTTGAAGCAATAGATGATTCGCTAGTACTTGAAGAGTAGCTATCATAACTTGAGACAGTAGACGACTCACTAGATGTTAACCCAATTGAGCTTGATGGAATGTCTGAGCTTGATGACAATTCAACTATACTTGAAGTCTCGTCAGCAGAAGTMAATGACTGTTCAACCAGACTGGATGAWTCTTGAGCTGAGCTTGAAATATTAGAATCACTTGACTCAATAGCAGTACTAGAAGACAGTTCTTCCAATGGATCATGTATAACGATACTATCAGTGCCAAGTGGCCCTGTAGTTATCGTTTCAGTAGTGGCAAATGATTCTGACCAAAACTCGGTTGTTGTCACAGTTGGATTGTGTGGTTCTCTAACAATGACTGAGTCAGTGCCTTCTGGACCGTTGGTGACTGTCTCAGTAGTAGCAAATGATTCTGACCAAAACTCGGTTGTTGTCACAGTTGGATTGTGTGGTTCTCTAACAATGACTGAGTCAGTGCCTTCTGGACCGTTGGTGACTGTCTCAGTAGTAGCAAATGATTCTGACCAAAACTYGGTGGTAGTCACAGTAGGGTTGTGTGGTTCCTTGATGATCACACTATCCGTTCCTTGTGGTCCAGTGGTCACAGTTTCGGTTGTGGGCACACTTCCTGACCAAAACTGAGTAGTTGTAACTGTTGGATTTGGCAGTGGAACTTGTACAACAACTGTATCAATCGAGTCAGTGGGATTTGTATAAGTACTTGATGTGGTAGCTGATCCAGTCCATATACTAGTGATAGTGGTAGTTGTATGATAGGGAACATCAACAACAACAGTTGCTGTTCCTCCAATAGTTGCAGTCTTCGTAGAAAGTGAAGTAGAAATCCCAACATATGAAGTAGTAATAGTGGTAGTAGGGATGGGTTCTATTACTTCAATGGTTTTGGTTTTATCAACTGTGGGATCAAACGGTAATGTGGTAATTGCTGTTGTAGAATCAGTGACTGTTCTCGTAGTAACAACTACGGCAGCTCCATTGGATCCTGCATCACTATTTGTGTATGATGTCCAAAAGTATATAAGAGGATCATTTCCCTTTTTGCCATCCATACAATTGTATATATTCGTGTAATTCAAATTAAATCCATTCGTTGCTGTTGCTGATTTTTTCACGTAAGAATCAATAAATGGACGATAACCTGCAGGAACATTTTCATAAGTAATAATAAAACTGTTTGGTGTACAAGTTTTGGTGTAAGAAAATGATTCTGATGATACTGGCATATTCCAACTATTCAAACCATTTGTTATTCCCACATGTATAGTAGAACAATCAATTGTCACATCATCTTTTGTTGCTGAAAATCCGAGCACACCGGATGCATATCCAGCAGTACACTGAGAAGCAACAACAAGACTAGATAATTTATCAAGACTTGGAATAACCCTTGCGAAATAAACCAAGCTACTAGATGATTGTGGAGTCTTAGGGAAATTGACTGTAGTAGAAATTTTGTGATCGCCGTCTGTAAATGTTACAGTGTTCGTTCCAGCAGTGAAACACTTTGAATCTTGAATGTTGACAGATGAACCAGTTCCGCCCACATTGAATGAAATTGGTAGCCTGACGGTACCAAACGCTCTGATATTTGAAGATAGCCCATTATTTACTACACAACTCATACTTGAAAAAGTAGTAAAGTCTTCCCCTGCATGGAAAGTACATGTTGCATACTTGACACCATTAGCAGTTAAGTCTACTGAAGTTTGTGTGGTAATAAATTTGAAAACGCAGGGCATGACCAATGTAAATGTATCACCTGGACTAGCTAGTGTTCCGTCCAAGCTCCAACCTAAAACAGCAGTCCATGTTGGATAACCAGGACCCCCATATGGGTAGTTACCAGTATTAGTATAGGTCAATGAGTTGAAACTCGTGAAAACTCCCGATATAGTTTTTGCCATTGCTATCGTGCAATAGAAAAAAAGATGTAATAGTATTACTGTCTTCATTGTCGGTGAATGGTGATGCTGATGATGTTTATACAAGTCAATGAATGAAATTTCCTACAGGAAACATGCTTTCTTTTAAACTTAAACTTATGGAAAGAATTTGGTATCCAATTTCAAGTGTTGTTTCTATTTAGTCTTTGCCTTTACATTTCGTTCACTGAAGCAACCAAAGTTCTAAAATGTCTAAAATAAAAAAATAAAAAAAAAAGAAATAGAAAAGTTTACAGATGCGTTTGAATGCAACTATTCCTGCTATTCTCTTATTTATGGAATAGAATGTACTTGAAGAATAAACTAAAATTTGCTAAATTGAACTAAAAGAATACATAAACTATATTGGATTTTTTAAAAAAAAATGTTGCCATACCATAATACGCAGGGATTAAAAAGAGAGTGTAAGAACTTTCATGAAGAAACCAAAACAAGAAAGAAAAATTTTTTTCCTTTTTGCAACATGCAGGGCGGATAATTATAAATAGCACAAAAGTAGCACTTCCAAAAATCTAAATAGTTTCTGGTACCATTTACTTAAAGCAGTTGATAAATCTATGTCAACTGAAATAGGGGCAAAAAGAAAATTACACTTCTCCATCAACTGGAGCACATATAAAGAGAGTTTGTGTAGAGAAACATGTTTGTGAAAGTTAAATTTTTTCTTAAAGGACTAAATCAATTTCACTGTGCTACCTCGCCGCCTTCTCGTAAAGTTTAAATAAATCCACTTCTTTCAGGCGGTCATAGACATCGAATCCGCTTTACAAGAAAAAAAAAACAACTAAAGATTCCAACAACTAATATGGCTGTGAATTGTTTTAGTGGCAGTTAGAACAACCTTGGCGAGAAAGAGGATCATCTTTTTTATTCCAAGGATGTAATTTCCCTTTGTGATAATAGGTATATCCTATTGTTTTTCTAGAATCAGCACTAAATTCTTTGTAATGTAATTTTTAAGTATCAATGGAGTTGCAAAAGTTTTTCCTAATATGATTTATTTTTAATTCTTTGTTATTGTACGGGATAGATAGGCAATTGATTGAAACAAATATTTTTGGAATAAAAATACAGCTAGTCTTAGTATTTTTGGAAGCAAGAAAAGTGCAGCTGTACTAGTATTAATTCAACTACTAATATTGTGTATTCTAGTGACAATTCTCATCAAAATGAAACTAACCCAATGTACATGGTTTTTTTTGTAATTATGGCTACTAATTTATCCGTGCTCTAGAACATACTATATGTCTATAAAAAGATCAACTGATCAAGGTGAAATTTGCAGGTTTATTGCTGAAAACCTCAATTTCATGAATTGTTGAAAATTGAAATTGGGAAATATTTTATTCATAACCTCAACGCAAAGTTTAATTTGGGGCTTTCCATAGTCAGTCAGACACTTAACCGCAACTAAACCAAACCCTATCCACTACCATACAATCAAATATCCCATTTAAGCAGTTGAACCCTAAAATTTCGTAATTGGACAAATGTATACAATAATTCTTTTTCCTGTGAGGTTTTCTTTTTTGCTGCTTTTTGTGATAGACGGAGATAGAACCAGAAGCTCATAACTCAGAAGTTAACTATATTCCCAGTTCTATGGATTCTATATTGCTATTTTTTCCAATCTCTCCTTAAAAATTACAACTCATGCCTTGTGTTATAGAGTTTACTCATAAAAACAGAGATTGCTATTTTTTTTTCTATCATCAACTTATTTATAGTCACTGTGGGAGATCATAGTATCAAAGCCTTAGTGAGGATTGAACTGAAATGTAAACGGCTGTTGGTTTGCATGTTGCCGATGTCCTAGTTTTAATCCAGTATATAGTACGAAGACGGTTTAGCTTACTTCAAGGTGTCGATGGTGCTACGGCGGGATACCCAAAACTAGGTGATGTACATCAATACATTTTGTTTTGCTTATCAATATCTTTTTTATCAACTATTTTTAGTTGTTAGATTGCTGGCCTCAAAATAACCTGCATGTATAATGATATAATATTTACATTAACATATTTAAAGGGTTTCCAAAACTAAATGAAATTGATCAATGGCAAGTGATATTCAAAACCAAGAAAAACAATAGAAAGGAACAAAATGGTTTAGTCAAAACATATCATCACATTGTTAAAATTTATAATAATTCTATTGTTCTTTTCTTTTTTTTTTCTTCTTGTTCTTGTTTCCAATTTTGTACTTTTTTTTTAATATTTATTCTTTCGATGATCCCTGCCAGATTAAAGATGTCATTCATTCTACATATAAAAATGAATAAAGATCAAACAAAGTTAACTGCCATGCCATAGCAATTATTTGTTCATACTGATGCCACTGTATTCTCGTACAAAACTAGAATCATCTCAACAAAAACCAATAAATACTAATATGGTTAATCATAGAAGACAGAAGTTCTTAATCGATGGATATACAAAAGCAACTCTCTTGTGGCCCATGGATATTGTTAATCATCACAGCCAATATCAATTCTAAGGACTTTTTCTGACGGAAGTGACAACAATAGAATACTGATTTTTTTGTGTTTTCATCTCTTCACATCACTTAACACAAACACTGAAAATAATATTTGAAATCGTAAAAGATTTTTGGTCTTCGGAGATAAGCGATAAAAGAATCGCCTTAGATGAGGTTGATCATTTCGCCGGAAATATTGTGACAAATCCGTTTTCAGAATTCAATTATTGATCCGACTGGTTAATCAAATGGATGTTTTTCAAATCTATTTTTGACATTGAAAGGACTAAAATGATGGCATTGAGAATTCTTTGTACTATATAGTTTGAGGCAATAGTAGCATATGTGTAAAAATTGGAAAAATTTTCATTTTTATTTGGCAATTAATTGGAATTAAAAAAAAAAAAACTGTTGTTGCTTTGAGAAATTTTGTACTCAATTGCTTACTAATACTTTCTACATTTAAATTGATGGCAATAACTAATCCTTAGAGCAAATACATGTATGATCTATTTTTTTCAAAATACAAGTGATTTCATGTGAAAACTCTTTTACATTCATGTAGCTCAGATGGATGCAAATGAAACAACAAAAAAAAAATCCAACAATAGAAGAAGAATCTATCTTTAGTTTGTTAAGCACCTCATGCCATGAGTAGAATTAAGGATTAGTAAACAGATATTACTACACCAAGTATTAAGATTAGAACTGTTACTTTTTTTAATTTAAAGAAGCTTTCTCTTGTTTAATTCTAAGTTTTTTTTTTAAATTATAAAAGTATGACGTCAGTTTTAATTGATGTAGTATTTTAGTAGTTTTTAAATAGAAATCATGTCAAATTTCTTAAACACAGTAATACAATTTCATCCTGGTGATATTCTGAATGGGCTGCTAGTAGTGTAGCCGAATTAGATTCTTTTTATAAATTTCTAAGATTTCACAAAGTAACAAGATATAAATTTCTGGGCATCTTTCAATGCTGTTCAAAGCAACTTCGAAATTTTTTCGAAATTTCATATTTTTTTTTGTGCATTAGGTTGGGTTTTCTAGGTTTATACAATGCAGACTGCAACATACGCATCCAATGCCATCACAAATAGGATCTAGTCAGCCAGATTTAAAAATTGTTCATGGGTTGATTCTAACTACTCGACCTTTGAAGTCATAAGTGAAGGGGATTATCCAGTTTATTAACCTGTCAACGAAATCATAGCATAGAATACAGTTGACATTAACCTGCCTAGTGACTTAAATTTTGTTCTTAAGCATCTGATTATTTACTAGAACTATAGAACCCGAAAAGACAGTCTAATTCCTCTAGCAGATAACTAAATTATTGGCATAGTCTTGAAAACAAACTATTTATGACAAAGAAGTAATCGCAATTCAAAAAACAATGGCTGAGATTAATGTACACAGAAGCTATATACTACTCTAAACTATTTGTTTTTAATGTAACAACATCATCACAGTTGCAATACTAGTTATGCAGTGGCTCTTCCTTAATTTTGGCTCACTCAGAGTGATTCCAAAAGAATATACCTACATAATAAGCAAAACATTTACATACAAAGTTCTGAATAAAGAATACCTCAGAAGATTTGGAAAATCCTCTCCACTCTTCGACACTTCAAATGAATAGGCAAAAAGGTTACCGTGCCTGTTTTTATACTAATCAAACAACAGTCTCCATATTTCCATCGTCGTGTCTTTCCACTCTATTCACTGATCGGATTCGTATAAGCATCAATTTGTCAAGTATCAAGTCATTTCTTGTTAATACTGCACTGCATCCAGAAATAGGACATACTCTTTGAGTATTCAAATGAAGAAGAATACTCAGTTCTTCATAAACATGATTGCATCGTTTGGATTTTACAGGTTTCACAAAATAATTCAAGGTAAGTGGATCCTTAAGAGAAATTTTACCTCCTGAAACATTCAATTCGTCGTCTTCTGTTTCATCGGGTATAGCATCTTCAGGGTTTTTAAACAGAAACAAAACCTGTTTCAAAAATTGATACCCTTGTTTCGTTATTGTTGAATCAGAAATGGTTGGAACTCCCAACTTTGCATATTCTTCTTTAATGGCTTCAGGAAAATAAACTTGGTTAAGAGTATGCTGATTGTCAAGATTATCCAATGTCAAAGATGTTAAATTTGATGAATAGCCTTCAATGGTTGGTAGATTACGAACTTGTTTTAGTTTGTTCAATTTTCCTTCTAACTTCATAAAATTTTCAAAAGCATTCAAGTATTGTTGCAATATTTTTTCTGAGAAATTTAAATGATCATTTTCTAGAATATAATCAATATAATATTCTGCCATTTGCTTTGTTTGTAATATCTGATCCCGGAAAAGACTATCTGTTGTGGTATCTCTGAATTGATCTTCATATTCTCGAAGCAATTCTCTTTTTAAAGGAATCGAAGCAGGTAGCGATAAATTAGATGGTAATACCTCATCTGGAGCATCATCTAGAGTTTGAGACATAGTTTTCCGTTTTGTTTTGTTTTGTTTCCCGTGCTATTGTTCTTGGTGATAAATTAATGCTTAAATAATTTACCAGCAACTGAATCTCAATTCTAACTTTGATGTTTTGTATGATTTTTTTTTTCATGAGGAACGCGTATTTTTTGTCTTGATAAAATATGTCGTGTAGAGTGCATTTCTTTTAACAGGAACTACATTGTTGTAAAAAACCCACAACTAGAGTGTATAATACTGTACATACAAACCAATTACTTACCATTTAATCCTTTAGGTAAAAATTATAGTATTACCACGAGTGGTAATAACTTCACCTATACATTATATACCCTACTCAATGCTATTAACTCGCTAAGCACCAGTTACGATGACTCTTCCAGCTTTCCATTTGACACTTTTTCGAACAATACTTTGCTCGCTTACAAAGTTTGCATTTTGCAAATTGTCTTGGAAAATCTTCCCATTTGTGACAATTACCACATTGTCGAAGTCCTGCTGTGTTTCGCCTACAGCTGTTCCGCATGATTACTCCTGCCCAATAGTGCATCTCTGTCCCTGACAAAAATGTAAACTTCTCTACTAATGGGAATAAACTTACTTTTTTATATTCAGTTAAAGAATCATCCTTATCCTCATTATGCTCATCAATATCAAAATATTTATATTCTTCATAATTCCATTTTTTCTCAAGGTATCGCTTAGTCTTCAATCGTGCACCAATAATGGTATCCTTTAACTTTCGACTTTCAACTTCTATGCATTTGTTCATTTTATTGTAGATTTGAAATAGTGCAACTTCACGTTCACTGTCATCCAGAATAGACTCACACTCAACCATGCTTTCATATAACTTTGGTAAATACTCAAACTGATCTATCAGTATATCAAGCAAATCCTTCAGAGAGATTGAATCTTCACTATCATCATCGCATGCCTCTGGTTCCTCATCGTCGTCGTAATCATCGTCGTATTCAACTTCTTCTCCATTTTTCCCTTTTTCTGCTACTTCTTCCTCGTCATCTTCTTCACCCAGCTCTGCAGTTTCAGTCAAGTCGTTAGTCTGGCACAATCCAAATTTGTCATTCCCCATGATAAACGTATCATCATTTAAATCACTGACCATTTGAGGTGAGTTAGATGGACTAGAATGAAAGGTTTCCAAGTACGAAGACTTTTGTTTCCTAGATTTTGGAACTATAGTAGGGCGCAATCTCACTGCTAACATTTTTTTCATCTTCAATTTCATTTGTCTCTCTAGATATAGTTTCAATTGTTTATCTCTGATACTCATATCCAAGACCAAATGTGAGTTTTGTAAACAGTCTTTTAAATAAGGATATTTTGATATGTAAGCTAGTAACTGCAATGACCAGACAATGTCATCGTCTCGAGGGATAACGATCCCACTATCGGTGAAAGACCTGACAAAAACTTTCAGATTATAACAAGTTTTGTTGATTTCAAAATCTCTTGCATACATATCGGAGAGAAATTGTAAATTGCTATCCATGTCAATGTCACATTCGTTAATAAATTCATCATGTAAAGTCTCCATTTGTTTCTCTTCCCTCAACTTGTTTAATATCGTCACTATCGCGTATCTTCTTCTAATATCACTGGTAATAGTATTATTTACTCTATCCGTCTCGTTATTCCCCATCCAATTCGTTGCTATCAATTTAAGTAATTGTTCTACTGTCCAGTCATCGTAATCATCGTTTGTCAAATTAAAATCAACATTAAAGTTGGCTTCTCTGGGATGAACGTTAGAAATCGATGTTGCTTCTATTGCAGCTGTTGCTATTTGGATAGGATTCTGATAATCTTCTTGTAAAATAGTACGATCAGTATTTTCACCATCTCGCACACCAACCGCATCAGGCCGTTGTGTTTGATTTGGATGTTGAAAGTGACGAAATAAGTTCTCTGTGGCTGGTGTCGTGGTTTCTGTGGTAACACTGTTTTCCACTGGGTTATCTGGAGGAGTTGTTTGGTAATAAGTAGTATCTACCACTGAAGCTGTTGGTATGTTTGGAGTTGCGGTAGTCGATGTTGTTGTTGTTGTTGTTGTTGTCGTATTTCCAGTATTCGCCGTTGACCTCAATGAGGCCTGATGGAATGTGTTCTCGTGTAGTGATAGATAATTATCCAAAACTGTGGCTATGATTGGTAGAATGCCTGCTTTGACAACTTTCTGTCTAATTTCTTCTGTTCCTCTAGTACCAATAAGTACTAACGATTGAAAAGCCAATGTCCATTTCCATGCTGCTAAAAGTTTCTTCTCTTGATCGGCAAACAAAAGATCATTGCTAGAATTAGTTTGATGACATTCGTGTAATATTTCAATTAAACGCTCAATTCCACCATCGAGTGACAACGTTTCCCTCACTTTTGCCAGTGAACTCACCAAATAAGTCAAAAAATTTAAAGAATTGACTAAAGGCTTATCTGACGTCACATCCAAAGCTCTCCTATCGTAGAGACTAGCTGTGATTGTTACCGCTGCTTTATTACTAGATATTGCCCTATAGTTGGAATCACGCATGAAACAAAGTGGGATTAATTGTTCTTGATAATGGTATCTAGTAAAGAAGGTAGTATTGGATATTTAGTTCTTCTTAATGAACTAACAATGTGAAATGGTGTAGAATGGCTCTTTACTTCCCACTTGAACAAAGAAAAAAGAAAGGAAAATCAAAAATCAGTTGTAAGGTTTGATTGGATTGGCTAAACTCTTAAACTATGTTTATCTTTTAATATGGGTTATAAATATTTTTTTTTTTTTACTTCCTCACATTAGAAGCCTAATGCCAGTGTATTTTTTTTTTCCCTCTCTCTATGTTTTCGAGACTGATATTTTTTTTTTAACTTTTCCCTTTTTGCCACTACAGAAGAAGTAAATAATTCAAACTTAACTAGGTATTTACTATATGCAGAAAATAATACCAAAAAGTCGCAAAAAATCTATGTCTATTCTCTATAATAAATAAATATCTAAATAACTCAGTTGAAAGATCTCAATTTCTTTTCAATCAGGACCATTCCTTTCATACACTGTTCCATAAATAATAAGGTTAAAATTGTATGAGGACCAATTCTAAATAATTGAGCCCAGAATCCTTTATATAATGCCATTGCACCTTCGGCTGCTATAGTTTTCTTGAAACAATCAATTGGGCCACTATATAAATTACCCTTTTGATTGTACATTCTCGTCAACACAACATCCCAGGGGTTCATCACAATGGCAACACCCAATCCTGCCATTATGGAGGAAATAAAATTCAAACTGAATGAATTCTCTTTAGCTAAACCATGTTTCAACAAGAAGGATTTGGTCAAATAATAAGTTGGCAATTGAGCAGCTGAACCAGCACCAGTTCTTAAAATCGCAGCATCAACACCTCTATACAACCCTTTAATACCCTCACTGTGGTAAATCTGGGAAAACCCATCCCAGGTATTCTTATAAAAAGTCTGTTGACCCACAGCTGCTCCACCAGTATTGGATGCGCTGAAAGATTGCATTCTCGTTTTTATCAAAAACATCGGGGAAGCCAAAACAGCACCAGAAGCACCACTCACAAAACCAGCTAGAACATTAATAGACAAACTTTGCTTGACTTGACCATCTGGCATAATGTGTGAAGGAGCAAATGCTTTACTCAAATAAAATCTACTTGGCTCATAGAATCCAATTCTACATCCGTTTAATGCCAACTGGTAATAGTAACCACATGCCAAACCTTGCTGCAACCCTCTTATACCTTCATTTCTATAGATCACCGCAAAAGCTTGTAACGGATTCTTATACAACACAACTGCATCTTTGGATTTTTTGACTAGTTCACCCTGTAACTGCATTCTCGTCTTGATCAATTCAATGGGGTTTGTGAACGTGACTGCCATGCACGCTGCAACTCCACCTGCCAAAAACCCACCCAAAGTGGACACTTTTTGAGCATCATTCTTTGTAGAAGGGATTTCCTTTTGTTTCATATTAGCTGCAGCCCCTCCAGCAGTGTTAATTATTAGCTTTCTTTCAGTCTGACTCATTCAATTCAAGAGAAACCCAAACTAACTTCAAGGGAAAAGAAAACCTAGATGTAAATTTTCAATTTTTTTAAAAAAATAGCAAAAAGGTATTTCTTAGAAATTGAAAAAAAAAAATCACAAAAAAATTTATAAAACCGGATAGGGCCGTTATCGCAGGACGTGTCCCATGATCAATCTACAATGAAATGATTCACATGAAATATGTTACAATTCCACACTTGCTGCTAAAAAGCAACAGTTTTGCAATAGAGAAAAGCATGATATACTATCGATAATATCTTTCGATAAGAACTTAAATGTAGCAACGTTGAATTTTAAAATAAAACTTCCTTTTCCTGGTGATAAATTTTGACTTTGAAGCATAAAGAAGACAGAGCTAAAAAAAAACTACTCTCTAGACAAAATCAAAACCTCGAATATATTTTTGGTGTTTCTTTTTTTTTTTTTTTGCCTCTCGTTGAAATCATCTCCATTCTTCTTTTCCACGTCTTTGTTGAAAACTTTGCAACCTAAAAAAATAAGAATCACTCCAACAAGTTTAAACTACATTATCAATTATGTTGAAAACTAGATTAAAACAAAGCAGGGCCATAAGTCGGGTTGTAAGAAGATATGCATGCTCACACCCCATTTCTCCCAATCTTGATAAGTACCCAGTTGGTCTAAAATTGCATGGTTACGAAGTTACCCAAACATCACCTATCCCAGAATTTTCCCTCACTGCTGTATCATTAAAACACACAGAGAGTGGTGCAACTCACTTACATTTGGATTCCCCTAATGACAGTAATAATGTATTTCTGATTGCCTTCAAAACAAATCCTCCAGATAATACTGGGGTTCCCCATATTTTAGAACATACAACTTTGTGTGGTAGTAAAAAGTTTCCGGTCCGTGATCCATTTTTTAAAATGACCAACAGGTCGTTGAGTAACTTTATGAATGCAATGACAGGCCATGATTACACATTTTATCCATTTGCTACCACCAATTCAAAGGATTTTGAAAACCTAATGGATGTGTATTTATCGTCAGTGTTTGAACCGCAATTAAACCATACCGATTTCTTGCAAGAAGGATGGAGAATAGAAAATCAAAATGTTCATGACATATCGTCCAAGCTTGAATTCAAGGGAGTTGTATATAATGAAATGAAGGGCCAGTATTCGAACTCTGCATACTACTTTTATATCAAGTTCCTTGAGAGTATATATCCATCCTTGAATAATTCAGGGGGTGATCCCAAGAAAATTGTTGATTTGCTGTACGAGGGTTTACTAGAGTTTCACCTGAAAAATTATCATCCATCAAATGCAAAAACATTTACTTATGGAAAATTACCATTGGAAGACAGTTTAAGTAAAATAAGCAAATACTATGAATCATTCGAAAAAAAGGTGTCTTCAGTTGACGTCAAACAACCTATATTTTCTACAGATAAATCAGAAATCTTTGATGTCACCATCCCGGGTCCAGTTGATACAATGAATGGTAAAGAGACTTCAGAACAGTACTGCACATCTATCACCTGGAACTTGGGTAATCCATTGGATCCAAACATGCAGTATGATATTTTTAAATGGAAAATATTGAGCTCATTATTGTTTGATGGACACAACTCTCCTTTCTATCAAGAGTTAATTGAAAGTGGATACGGTGACGATTTTTCTGCAAATACTGGGTTGGACTCAACCACCGCGTTGCTTTCGTTTACTGTTGGTCTCAACTACTTAACCAAGCAAAAAGTTGATAATTTTAATGAAAAAGTTATGGAAATCATTAATAATAAAATCATTCCCGAATTAAGTAACGAAGAGTCCTCTTCATATCATGGTAGAATTGATGCTATATTGCATCAAATAGAAATAGGATTCAAAAGACACAAGCCCGATTTTGGATTTGGATTATTGAGCTCTATTGTTCCGTCATGGGTGAATGGAGTTGATCCAATTGACACCTTGCAAGTGGAAAAGATATTGTCGCATTTTAAAGAAGATTATAAACAAAATGGTTTAAGGATCTTTAAAGAATTATTAGAAAAGACATTGTGTAACCCTCATTCGCAAAAATTTAAATTCACCATGGAGCCAAGAGAAGATTTTACCAAACAATTGGTAAAAGATGAGAATTTGATGATCGAGAAAAGAGTAAGTGAACTCACAGAAGATAACAAGAAGGCAATCTATGAGCAAAACTTGGAATTAGCTAAATTACAATTGGAGGATCAAAATACAGAAGTTTTACCCACATTGACTATTGATGACATTCCAAAGAGAGGTGATTTTTATGCCATTGATTTGGGCCAAGTAAATAAGAAAGTTGTACATGAAAGGGTAGTTGATACCAATGGCTTGGTTTATGCCAACGCTTTAAAAGATATTTCCTATTTACCCACCAAACTTTACAAGTACCTTCCATTGTTTAACAACTGTTTGACGAACCTTGCTGGAACAGAAAACACACCCATTACGGAGTTGGAAACTAAAATACAAATGTTAACTGGCGGGATAACATTTAGTTCTAAAATATCGACTGACCCCTATAATATTGAGCAACTAAAATTACAGTATGTGTTAAGTGGAATGGCTTTGAAAGAAAAGTCATCCTCAGTTTATGATTTATGGTTGGAGATTTTAACTACTACCAAATTCGACACCAGTGATGAGGTATTAGAAAAGTTGTCAGTTTTGATTAAAAACATGGGACAAAACCAAATCAATAATATTGCTGATCGCGGTCATTCTTATGCGGCTGCTGTGAGCTCACTGAAATTGACACCGCTGAAATACATCAGTGACATCGTTTCAGGTTTGAGTCAAGTTCAATTTGTAATGGAGTTGAACTCCAAATTAGAATCAGAAGGGAAAGAGTACTTGGCCAAAGAGATTATTCCGATATTGCAAGAAATACAAAAGTATGTATTGCAAGGTGAATTCAGGTATAGACTAGTTGGAAATCAAGAGATTATTGTTGAAAACGAAAAGCTTATTGAGAAATTTGATAAGGATATTTCTTCGAACAGACCAACTTTATCGTTAACAGTAACAGATGGTTTACTGGCATTGTTGAACTCATTCAATTACAATCATACAAGTGAAAATGTCTTAGTTAACTTACCATTTCAAGTGGGATACTCTTCATTAGGTAAGATTGGCTCTTCGTATTCATCAAAGGATGGTGCTTCTTTACAAATATTATCTCAGTTATATTCCTTTAAAAATCTACATTCCAAAATAAGAGAAAGCAATGGTGCATATGGAGGTGGTTTGACATATGATGGGTTGAACGGGACATTAAACTTTTATTCGTATCGTGATCCTAATCCTGTTAAGTCGATTCAAACTTTTAGAGATTCCTTACTGTATGGACTTGATGCTAATTGGAACGATAAGGATTTACAAGAGGCTAAGTTGCGGGTTTTCCAAAGCGTCGATGCTCCAATTAATATCTCTTCTCAGGGTGCTAGTGCCTTCTTTGAAAATATAGATGATTACTTGAGACAGGAAAGAAGAGAAAACTTTTTGGGTACCACTTTAAAGGATCTCAGAGATGTGACTGAAAAGTATCTTGTTGATAACCAAAACAACCTTGTCACTGTTATTGGTGACAATGAAATTTTAAATGTCGATAATAAATGGCAAATTAGAAATTTTCAAGTATAGATGTAAATAGAATCTTATTTCTTTTGACAATTAAACTGCGTGTATATATTTTGAAAAACTATTTACAAATGACTAGGGTACGTTTGTTTCAACGGTGACTTCTGATAAAATCTTTCTTTGGCTGTTCAGCTATCTTTCTTTTTCTGTCTTCCTTGAAAAGGCAATGTCTCTTAGCTCTTGGATCATATAATATGAGGTTTAATTTCGGTGAACTTCTAGGTATTCTAAACCACTTTTCATAACCTGTTAATGCTGTAGAAACCAATTTTATCATGGTGGTATTTGCTCTAGCTTTAGCCATTTTTTATTCTGAAATAATTATATATTGTTTTTGATGTGTGGTAAATGAACAGTAATTGTTAGTATAGTCTTTGGTCTTTTACTTTTTCAATTTTTTTTTTCAATTTTTTTTTTCTATAAAGATTGGCTATTTTGTTGATCTGTTGATTACTACTTACGGTAATAACTGAAAAGAATATCACAATATGTTGAGTTCATTCGCGTACTGTCAGAAAAATTTTTTTGGCCAACTTTTATTTTGGAGAACACGCAAATCGAAATTTATTTGTCGATCCAACTTGGATTCTATATATTTTTTTTTGGTTTTGTTGTTTCTTTCAACTCCTTTCTTTTTTTTTTTTTTCATTAAATAACTCACCTGAAAGTACACAACCATGCAATCATTAATCACATATATTGCCTTGGTGTTCTCCCTTTTTGTTAGTTCAGCAATTGGATTACATTTGGAAGTTCCTGCTCTTCCTAATCCTCAGCCTGTTTGCATCCGTGATTTTGTTCAAGAAAATCAAATGGTTGTTGTCAATATCAAAACCGATGGTAGCAAGGGCGATGGACAAAGATTGGATTTGAAAGTTACAGATCTGCTTGGTAATGAATATAGAAACAAGAAAGATGTGGTAGGACACGCTAATGTTGCCTTTACATCTCAACATAATGCAGCAATTGATATATGCTTGACCAATTACTTGGACAACAAATGGTCTAAGCATCAACAAACTGTTAGATCAGTTGAATTGGATATTGAAAGTGGTGCTGCAGCTAGAGACTGGAATGCCTTGCAAGCAAGCGAAAAATTGAAACCTGTCGAAGTTGAATTGAAAAGAATCGAAAGTATAACAGAAGAGATTGTTGAAGAATTGCGTTACTTGAAAGCAAGAGAAGAAAGAATGAGAGACACTAACGAATCTACAAATTCTAGAGTGAAATGGTTTTCTATTGTCGTCATTGCATCTTTGGTCGGCTTTGGCGTTTGGCAAATACAATATTTGAGACACTATTTTAAAGTCAAACATATTATTTAAGCTACTATTGTCGAAACTATTGAGGTAAAGCTTTCCCATTTGTGTCGTTTAGTTTTTAATTGCTTGATTTCTTCTGTACTTAATTTAAATGACAAATTAGTTGGTTTACCACATTTTTTAATAAACTCTAAGAAAATATTTTCTCTCATGTGGTCCATTTTATGGCATTCTTGTAATAACGCATCCTTGTCTAAAATGCCCCTAAATCCTACAGCAGTAACATCGCGCAATGCAAACAGGAACATCCATCCAAGAACAAAATTATACTTATTCCATGCTTGTTTGAAATAAACAAACGACGGATAACTTTCATCCTCAATGAACCCCAAGTATAATTTTGGTTCCAGCATCCACTTGAGAATTAAAAGCAAATTATCACGCCTCCATTTACTGTTGATTTTATCGTCACGGGGTTTCAAGCTAAACATATTTGTCTTGGGGTTTGTCAAATTACTCAACAACTTGCATGACAAGTTAACTAAAAAAACTTCTCGATATTCCAAAGAAATTTTGGAATCCACCAACAGGGAATAATAAAATTCCACCCAATAATCATACTCCATGTACATAAATTTTCTTGCAATTTCTTCAATCAACTTTGTTGATTCAATCGAATTTATACTCTGGGACATTGGTTGGTTGATTCCATCAGGGGTAGTTTTATCGAAAAACAAGCTCCAATAATGTACTATATTTAAAATTTTAAACCTCAATTTCATTGAATCCATGTTATCATTATAGAAAGTGTATTTTTTCTTTTTTCTTTGGTGTGATAGACCTTCATCCTTTTTGATTAGATCTTTCTCACGTTCATAACATGTAGCCGGTATTACATCTGTTTTTGAGGTAAGTCCATTAAAAACATATTCAGCTAACCTATCAAACCACTTGCTCCTGGGTTGACCAAACTGTTTTAGAAGACTCAGCAACAATAATGAGGAATTTTCAAGAACTTGATCCATTGCAAGCGATCTTCTTGCAGTAGATTGTTTAAATAACCAAGTTAATGGTTGTTCTTTTATGGAAAAAGTGTCTTGTAGCTCATGTATCAAATTAAATTCTATGATATTAAAAAGTTGATGGACTGTGGCTGAATGTGCAGTGTAAATTAAATGGCAATTTCTGTAAGTAGAATCAAACACGTCATTTGACTTCCCACTGCAAAAAAAAGTCCAATTAACTAATCTCCATAGATCGAAATTATTGAGCTTTGGATTTAATCTTATACTCAATATAGGCTCATCGAATATCCGAATGCCTTGGGATTGAGGTGTTTTTGGAGAAGGCGATGAATCCTTATTGAGTAATAGAGCAAAATCATTCGTTCCCGGTTGGTGTATATTTTCCATAAAACTGTTGTTAAGGTCAGTTGCCAAATTCAGAAATTTGCTGACCTCAGATTCAATCAAAGTATCCTCTTGTTGTATGCTGATATCTTCCTCTTCTGAATCGCTGATCACTATAACATCATTATCTTCTATCGATTTGTTGGTACCCTCTTTATTGGTTACCCGTTTTAATTTCTTATTCGGAGATTCTCGTATTATGGCTAATATATCTTTTGACTTGCGAAAAGTATCCGAGTTAAGTCTTTTCACTCTTCTGGGCAAATCCATAAAATCCATCATAAAGCTATACAAATTTTCGTACAACTTATCATCGGGTAGTAAGTTTATATACTTTTCAAGCACATCTCTGCTTCTATCACATAATGTGGGTTTGCCCGTTGACTCTTCGTAGTAGCCATTATTAGCCTTGACTTGTTTGTGAGTTGTTGGAATACTGTCCCCCAAACTGTTGGAAATAGTCCAGTTACAGTTAGGACTCCTAGACAGTAATGTAAATAAGATTCTAAAAATATTACTCGACGGGATCACTAACAAGCGACTGTTGTTATTCTCCAATTGTGACAAAGAGCTCTCCAAATGTGTTAGCAACTCATCGAATTGTTTAAAGCTATTCAAATTAACATATTCTTCATCTATTCTAGGGACTAAACTATCCACAAATCTTGTCTGACCTTCTTGAATTGAGGATATGTGCAAACTATTCGTCATTGAGCTTGAAGCACTTGTTGTGTATAGATCAATGATCAACACGTATTAGTCGTCTTTTATTTTTATTTTTTTATATTTTTTTTTCCCTGTTTTGTTATAGTGTTTCTCAATACCCTTAATTGTTACAACTTGGGAATTCTGTTAAAAGCTACTAAAAAGGTGTCTATATTAATTTGATAATCTAAAACATATCTATTCTATAAACTGAAACACCTACACCAAGAAGTAAATACAATGAATCTGCAGTTTTAAACTGTGGACCAAGAGATGCATTCGGTAATAAGCTATTTCATGAGTCGACAATTTAACAATGAACCTTTCTCAACCGTTAATGATCTGACTAATTCAGACAATTGTGAATCTCATATTTTCTTGTTAGTATCTTATGAGCACATTGGTTCATTGAAAGAAAGTGTTTCTAGCAATTATACCCCCCCTCAATCAGAAATCATCACCGTAAACCATACTGTGGGAAAAAACCCAATGGAAAATGGAACAACTGCGCTTTGTTTAACTATATTAAAACAGATAATAGCCCATTAGTCTAACTCACCAATTTGTCCTAATATTTCAGCAAAGTCCTTTATGTTAACACACGCGCCTTGTTTCTCGAAATCGAAATTTAGTAAATTCCCATTTGAATCATGTGAACAACACCCTAACATATCAATCAAAAAAGTGTCATTCAAAGGGGCTTTGGTGGATGGATCAGAATCTAGATTCAAGCTGGTTTTAATTTTTTTCAAATCTGGGAATGTCAACTTGTATGTTTCTGAAGCAGATGAGTCAGCAGCAGTACTGACAAATAGTTGCCAACTCTTGCGAATATGCAGATAATTATTTCGAAATTTGATCAATCTATTGAGGTTATATAGTAGTTTTTCCACGTCTAATATGTCAATTATCTCGTCTAGTTGTTTAATTCCGGCAGTTACGGTATACGAATGTATCATTGCTAACGTATTTTGCTGACGCGTATTCAAAGGATCTAAATGTACATCTTTGTCTTTGATAAAATCGTAGTAGTAGTCAATACACTTTTCGATATCTTTAGTAAAGCATTTGGGAATTCTCAAATCACTGAGTATTTGTGGTAGTTGACTTAAAGTGACATCTTGATTCTCTACTTCATCACCTAATAGTTCCGAGTATGTCTCAAAAATTTCATCTTCGATTTCTTCATCAACTTGCTCAAATGTCTTTGAAAGTGAAAGCTTACTTTTTTGGTTTCGTTTAGGTGGCATCAAGGTAAAGGAGGGAGTTTTGGTATAGTTAGGTTTTTGACTTATTTCCTTTTTTGAGTAGATATAACAGAACTACCAAAAGTGAGCCCACATCTGTTAATCTTGAAAAGCAAAATTGAGAAAACCATTTATGCAAGTCGTGTACTGGTGATATTCTTGGTCAATTGCTACACTTTTGTAATGAATACTGTAATGTAGCCGACGTGGGTTGAAAAATATATACTCAAGTATATAGAATCAGGTCAATATAAAATGTTTGAAATATAACAAAATTGTTTCAATGTAAACTGATGGTTAAGGGATTATAAATCAAACTGAGTAGTGCTTTTGTTCCTAAAAAACCCATCGTGGTGGTAACGTCAGGAGACCGCGACATCAAATGGAATTCACACAATCAGTCTCCGAATTTATTACCCTTGAAACTTAACTTAATGAAAGAGCCTTCCATCACTACTACCTTTGTTGAGGTTACAGACAAACTTCCTACAAAGCCTCCGTGCAGGGTGTTTTTCAAGAATGAGTATGAGCAGCCCTCCGGCAGTTTCAAATTAAGAGGCATGGGACACTTGGTTGGCCAGTCTATAGATGTGGCCAGAAAACTTGGCAAATCGAACGTAGCAGTTTTTTCGTCATCTGGTGGTAATGCAGGATTAGCAGCTGCTTATGCCAGCCAGTTTTTTGGAGTATCGTGCACTGTGGTGTTGCCTGAAAGTTCGAAGCCAACTGTTATAGAAAAGTTGAAATCCTTGGGTGCAGATGTCATTATTCATGGGAAACATTGGGGAGAGGCCGATAACTATTTAACTGATTTTGTTATTAAAAATCTTGACAAAACAGTCTATCCGGTCTATTGTCACCCTTTTGATGACCCATTGTTGTGGGAGGGTCATAGTAAGATCATCACGGAAATCATCGATCAAAAGCAATTACCCAACTTTGATAAAGTTAAGGGGGTCATTTGTTCGGTAGGAGGGGGTGGCTTATACAACGGAATAGTTGAAGGTTTGGAAAATCATAAGGAGATACCAGTGTTGGCAATTGAAACTAAACAAGCGGCCACGTTTCACGAGGCGGTCAAAGAAGGTAAAGTTGTTCATTTACAAAAAGTGCAAACTTTGGCCACTTCTTTGGCTTCGCCGTACCTTTCTTCCAAGGCATTAGCAAACTATATTGAGCGTCCTACAGTTCTTGCTGAAATTGATGACTTGGACGCTGTTAAAGGTGTTGTTGATGTATACGACCATTTCGGATATATGGTTGAGCCTGCATGTGGTGCATCCGTTGCATCAGTGATGCACAGGCAAGATTTATTGAATAAATTTGGTACATTAAGTCCAGATGATATTATCATTGTTGTCATATGTGGTGGATCGGCTATCAACAAGTATATTATAGACGAATATAGAAGTTTATTAGAAAAAGACTCTTGAAGAAGAATAAATAAAATTGCAGTGGAGATACATATTAAGAACGTGTAAAATTCTCTAGTCGTTTAAATACATAATTTCTTGGTCTGTTTGGCCACATTCATATCATTTTATTACAATAAGAATGCCATACTGTAAGTTGAGTTGCTGTGGCAGTTGGGTTTTTGTAACTCTATTGTCCAGTAACGTCGGGATAATAATAATGACGAAATTTGGGTTCACCTCTTTTGAAGCTAAAGTTGATTTTTCACATTCATTTTTTTTCTCTCCCCACAACTTTAATAATTGTGTGTGACAGAAGGGTCATTTGATCTACAAAGCTATATAAAGCCGGTACCAGTTGGTCAGTCAAGACACATAGTGAACCAGCGGGCAGACTGTAGAACAAAAGTTAATTAACACTATTAGTAGTTGTGCACCGCTACTATGGCATGCAGATAGCTCCCTCGCCCACTTGATTCAAAGAGGACATAAGACAGGTGGGGGTGTTTGCTAATGATTGCGAGAACAGAAGAAAAAAAATACTGTGCTTTCAGATACTACTACTTTTTCTTAACAACAAGGACAACTAAGCAATCACGATTAATTATATCATTGTACAATTTCAACATAGAGAACTACTTGATAAAGACTGATCAATATTCTACTATACCAATTTATTTTTTTTTTCAAATTATTTATAGAAATAATCACCGCTTTTAGCTTTCTTTTTGTCAACTTCCTTAGTATCGATGACTGGTGGTAGCTGGCTAAGTTGGAATGCCAAAAAAAATGAGTCCATTAATCAATTGTCGGAAAGTAACGAAGACGTTATAGATGAAGATGAAGAACATCCTAATGATGAAGAGTCAGAACATGATGATACAGTCCCTGATGACAATGGTGACGAAGTAGATGATCATGTCAAAGAAAAAAGAGGACTGGGCTGGGCATTTTGGGGAAATTCTAATACGAATGTGGAGTCCACGTTGCAAAATGTAAAAGACAGCAAATCTTCTGGTGCTTCAGACCAGGATAATGTGGAGAGTACTCTGAAAAAGGATAAGGCGGTACATGTGGGTAATACAATATTGAGTTCGACTTCGAAATTTCTTGTGAAGTCAGAATCTACTGGAAAAGCTCCCCAAAACACGGAACAAGGTGATGATGCTGTATTGTATAAACCTCACGACAAGACTGCCCAATTCAATCAAATCAACACTCACAAAAATGAAGATTTACGGGAAAATTTGATCGTGCCAGATTGGAACACTTGTCTACCACAAACTGCAACGAATCCTATATTTAATACGTCAACAACTTCCAATCAGGGTAATGCAAATCAAACTGTGCGGACTGACATCACAAACTGGAGGCAATTTTTAGGACAGATTTCTAGTAAATTCGGTTTTTCTAGTAATCCAACACTCCCAGAAGAGGAAGAACAGTCACAATCGCCAGGTATTGAAAGCAATATAGAAAGAGATGTTGGGCTTCTTTATGAAAAATCATATAAACTTTACGGAAAATCTTTAGCTGTGTTACCTGAAAATAAGCGGGCATGTTTACCCAATTACAATAAATACTACCATAATGTGGATGAGAAATCAATAAAATCAGCGTCATCTGTACCGTCTCAGTTGCAAGAAGATTCATCAGATCCAAACTCTATCACTATTACCAATGATGCTATGGGTAATTTATTAATCAACAATTCGATCAGCTCGAAGCGAAGAGCTCTTCATCAGGCATTGAATGCCGAAGTTATAAGTCAAAAGGCTGGTCCACTAAAGAAGATAAAAGACATTTTAATTATAGGTGTCCATGGATTTTTTCCCACTAGAATGATCCGTCCTATTATTGGTGCTCCAAAGGGTACGTCTTTGAAGTTTGCCAATGAAGCAGAAAAAGCTGTGATTAGATATTGTGTTGAAAATAATTTGATCAACGAGAATGAATCGAATGTTAGTATTCAAAAAATTGCTTTAGAAAAAGAAGGCAAGGTATTCGATCGTGTTGAGTTTTTCACAGAAATATTGCAAAAATGGGAAAAAGAATTAAATAATGCAGATTTTATATTTGTTGCTGCACATTCTCAGGGGTGCGTTGTTTCTATCATATTGTTGGCTCAATTGATAAAAATGGGCATTTTAAAGAATCCTCTACATAAACGTATCGGCATTCTTGGAATGGCGGGTGTCAATAATGGTCCCTTTTACGGGGTAGACAAGTCTTTTTTCATGAAAGCATATTCTGCTATAGAAAATGAGTCATTGCTTGAATTGTTTGAATTGAACAAATTTGACAGCCAACAATCAATCGCTTATAAAGATTCGATCCAAACCATTATTAATGCCAATGTTAAAATCTGTTTTATTGCGTCGATAAATGATCAATTGGTACCCTTATTTTCAGCACTTGCCTCACACATTTTCCATCCCAATATATACCGTGCTTGCTACATTGACTACACTTCACATACACCCCAATTTGTGGGAAAATTAGTTTCCTTGTGTACACATCTATTGAATATTGGTTATTTTGACAATAATGTTATAAAAGAATTGAGTACCTCTTTGGCTGGACCATTTAGTGGGAACGGGCATTCCAAGATTTATAATGATGGGAAAGTTTACGATTTGGGTATCAAATTTGTTCTTGATACTGATGATATTGTCATTCCTTTTGATGGCGAATCAAATTTGCTGGAAGAAATAACTAAGAGTGAATTGCCAATTTCAAATCAAATATATATCAAAGAGTACAACATTGCCAAAATAGGTACAAATCCATATATATTACCATGGTGTTTGCGGGGGTTGTTATTCAATATTGAGAAGAATTGGCCCAATAAGAGAGCTGGTCGAATCGAAGACAAAGAAACAGTGAAAAATGGGTATGAAGAAATTCATGATTTGTATGAAAGTTTTGAAAACTGGAAACCTGAAACAAAAGTTTATAAAGACCTCAAATTTAGGTTGAATGGATTGAGGGCAAGTAAGCTCTAAATTATATTGTTCGTGTATAGCCTTAAGGTAGGAATTAGACATATTGTTTTTGAAAAAAATATTACGCGTTTGAAATATTATTGTTTTTGTTTCTTGTTGGGGAGTGTCGCGGTACTTTGAGGCCAAGCTGGTGCGTGTCTACGCTCCTAATTTCTCCAAGCACAATTGTGCATCTTTTTTTGTTTCTCGCGCGTTGGTTGTATTTTTTTTTTTTTGGGTCGTTTTGTTTGTTTGATAGTTGTTTCTTTCTGTCCCATCCTGCCCTCTTTCTTTCTCTCTGGTTTTATTCCTTTTCTTGTCTCGAAAATTATTTTACTGACAAAAAAAAAACCAACCTCAAATCAAAACAAATCAAATCAAATTAAAACTAAATTAGTTAAATTGGTAATATTTGTTTTCGCCCTAAGAAAAGCAAACAATCTCATTTCACCTATCAACTACCATTGTTGTTTCAATTTTACGGTCGTTACAACTGTACTTCAAATTATCTAATTGTGCCTCAAAGTTGTGAAGCAAGTATCTCACATCAAATCTGTAAAGAGAGGGGATACATACTTAACAACAAGCCTATGATTTAGAGGTGTGCACTTGACAAATACTAATAATGATATCAGGACATCTACAAACACCAGATCTGTCTGATCATTCAGGTGATGAAGCAAAGTTAACCAAACCATCAGGATTAGAACTGAAAACAAATGAACTATGGTCATCAGATTTGGAGGAGGAATTGGAAAGTCGAATAATGCAACCTGCCACATTTAGCTCAATATTAAAACAATTTCCTTCTATCCTGGAGGAGACTATAATATCGAAGATTATGTCAAATAAAAATTGCGATAAAAACAATTGGAAGAAGAAAATATATTGTTACAGGTATTTTTTACAGCCACTGAAAGAAGAACCAGATGTTGGCAACATGAAGTCGCTAGTGGAAAAGCTTGAAAAGTTAAAGTTGAAAAAATGGAGTGCCCTGGAAATTGAGCAACTCTTTTGCAATTATTTAGAGGATTTGACCACGTCCGCAGTGAAGGTGTCAATTCCTGGAAAGACTTTGGATGAGGTGGCAGCAGCAGTGAACAATATTCACCCGAGACCACGTTGGACACGTAAAGAAATTGAGTGTCTAATCAAAAATGAAAATGATTTTAAAAAGTTGGAAAAGGATCTTTTCGTCAGAGATCTTGATTCTATCAAGAAGAAAATAAGAAGGGATAATCTTTCTATTCAAAATGAAATTCAAGATTCCGAAAAAAAGTCTCCCCAAAGTACTGATTCAAATAATAAAGATTCTTCGCGGGATTTATCTCGAAAGGAACGAGATCAGTTGAAAAAATTACTATCAAAACCTATATGTTTTTCAGAGTTGCTTGCTAAATTTCCAGGTCACTCTTGGGAATATATTGCTCGTGAAATAATTCAATTAGATTCATCTGAAGATAATACGATTTGGTTAAAGAAGATTTATTACTACTGTGTTGTGTATTCAATATCTGTTGATAAAGAAATTACGAAATACATAGGAGGTGGTAACAGGATTTATGAAAAGGTTCGGTCTGATTGGAGTAAAATCAAAACTCTTGATTTTTTCAAGGATTGGTCATTACAAGAGTTTGAGCGTTTGTATTGTTTTGCTTTTCACGATCTCACCAAGAGTGCTTTGACTAAAAATTTTCCTTCCAAGAATCTAAATGATATTTGCAAAGTTGTTAATATTAGTTTTCCAAAAGTACCTTATACGGATCGAGAAATGAAATACTTGGAACGCCATTTAGATACACCAATGCAGACTCTAGAAAATAATCTACCTTTCAGATCCAGGGGATCAATACATAAAAAGTTGGAAGCCTTGAAAGCTTTGACAGAAACTACCGAACAAAAGCAACCACCCACCAAAACTAGACCAAAAAATGAGGAGGAGAAGAATGTGGAAAATGCAGCATATATGAAAGAGTTGATTATGTTTGATCTTACATTAGAAGCAATCGAGAATACTTTTCCTTCAGAACCAATTGAAGAAATTATCAAGGAAATTAAGAATAGCGAGATATTTGATCCACTTCTGTTTACCAGGGGTGAAAAAGAATTAATGGCCAAGTTGGTTAAAAAAGGTAACTTGATCGACGATTGCTTTGATTACTTTCCCTTAAGGGAAGAAGAATTTATTCGTTCCAAATATGCAGAGGCTGAATATGTTTCTGGTAGAAAAATGAAGTTCAACACTCCTGAAGAAAGATTGGCATACGAAGCAAAATGGACTTTGTTCAACATGGGCAAACAGGAATATGGTCGAGGAAATAGAAGATCCACCAAAAGATATTGTGAAATAGACGAATTGAGTAAATTGGAGCAAGAAGCTAGTGTGAAGCGTAGCAAGAAAAAAATTGAATTGACGGAAGAGGAACTCGAACAACGCCGTAAAAGACTGGAACATTTTAGACTCTGCCGTTTAAAGAAGTTGGAAGAGAAACGAGAAAAGTATAGAATTGAGAAAGCCAAAAGATTAGAAAAAATTGCTGCTGGTTTAATCAAACCATCTACTTCTGGTTATGAGTTGAAAGACATTGTTACTAGTGCTGAGTACTTTCAATCTATAGTTGGTGATAAACAAAAGGTTCAAGAGGGCCAAAAGAGGAAAAGAATTCAAACGGAGTATTTTGCCCCAGAATTTATTGAAAAACCTAAGGCTGTGAAATTGAAAACTACCAAAAGACAAGCAGAAAAAAACAAAATCAAGAAACAATTGAAACGTGAAGCTCAGTTGAAAATCAAAAAGAAAAAGACCATTGCCCCTAAAAAAGGTAAACGTAGAGTCAAAACTAATAATGGGATTATCGAAGAAATTAAGGACGTGTATAAACTTTCACTGGAGCCGTATGTTGAACTGGAAGTAGAAGAAGAGGATGAGGAAGAAGATTACATTAGTCCATATGACCCACCAGATATCATTTCCGATTCCCAGGTGAAATTAAACGGCAGACACTTGTATATATCTTCATTTTACAAGGAGCTTCCAGAAATTCCAGAGTTGAAGTTTGTGTCGTTACCACACATGGAAATGTCTGGAAATGATATTACTGTGGCAAAACAAATAATGACTACAGCAAACGATGATATTCTATACGATGACTGTTTGGCATATGAAATTGTTGCCCAACATATAAAGTCATACCGTGATTTGCCAATTTCATTTCCTCCGGTATTGGACCCAATAACCCATGAGTTAAATTCAGCAAATATTGTTAGAATAAGGTTTTTTCTTTATCCAGAACATTATGAACTGTTTATGCTTGCTTCTCCCAAATCAAATGAGCTTGATCCAGTTCATGAAATTGCTAAACTATTTATGATTCAATATTCCTTATACTTTTCTCACTCGGATACATTGAAAAAGATCATAACGGAGGATTATTGTCACAAACTTGAACATTCTGTTGAAGAAAATGATTTTGGTGAGTTTATGTTTGTGGTTGATAAATGGAACCAATTAGTAATGAAACTTTCTCCTAACCTAGCTTCCGTACAGAACATTTTAGGTTTAAAAGAAGATATTAATGAGGCTCCAAGAGCTTATTTGAACCAACAAGAGGTTAGTATACCCACAAATTCGGATTTGAAAATAGAGACATTTTATGACGAGATTATGTATGAATCAGCTAGTCCGTTATTTAATCCAATTAATTCCAATTTGGAAATAGATTCCGAACTGGCACCCATCCCATTAGGTGAGGTTGAAATACCCAACAATGTCATTGAAGAAATAAATGAGAAGATGCCAGATAACTATATTCCTGACTTTTTCAGAAGATTAAAGGAAAAAACAGAAGTGTCAAGATATGCAATGCAACAAATCCTACTTAGAGTTTATTCACGAGTTGTCTCCACCGATTCTAGAAAATTGCGGTCTTATAAAGCTTTCACTGCCGAGACTTATGGTGAATTACTTCCATCGTTTACTAGTGAGGTGTTGGAAAAATTGAATTTATTACCTACACAAAAGTTTTACGATCTAGGTTCAGGTGTTGGGAACACCACTTTTCAAGCTGCTTTGGAATTTGGAGCATGTAGTAGTGGAGGTTGTGAAATTATGGAGCATGCTTCTAAATTGACTGAATTACAAGCTGGGTTAATACAAAAACATTTGGCAGTATTGGGATTACAAAAACTAAATCTTGATTTTGCTCTCCATGAAAGTTTTGTTGGTAATGAAAAAGTTCGGGCAAGCTGTTTGGATTGTGATGTTCTTATTATTAATAATTATTTGTTTGATGGACAATTGAATGATGAAGTTGGGAAATTGTTGTATGGATTGAGACCAGGGACTAAGATTGTTAGTTTGAGGAACTTTATCAGCCCTCGTTATCGAGCCACTTTTGATACTGTTTTTGATTTTTTGAGTGTTGAGAAACATGAAATGAGTGACATTATGTCTGTTAGTTGGACTGCCAATAAGGTTCCCTATTATATATCAACAGTCGAAGAAACAATACCACGGGAGTATTTGAGCAGAGAAGAAACAAAGGAAACAAGTGGTAAATCTAAATCAGTCAGTCCCGTTGGGGAAATTGAAAATGTGGCAGCTGCCATGATGACTCCGCCGACTGACTCTTCAGAATCGGAGATTATCAAAAATTAAAATGTTTTATAGCTAAGCTGTACCAAAGCTAGAAGTTTGTCCATTATGTTAGTACTATAGTAATTGTTAATATTTCTTGTGTATTTTAGTATGTATATCTATAACTTTATTCAAAATAAAAATATAAATGAAATGAAAATGAAAAAAAAAAAAAAAAATAGTAATAATACATTGTTTTTGATATATTAAAGTTTCAATTTTTTTACTGTCTGTTCATTGTCGATAACTTCTGGAGAGTGTTTTTCTCCGTTTATAGATGATGGTTCCACTGATCCAAATCTAGAGCTATTATTTGATTCACCCATTGCTTTCCTCTTTTTCCCGTGTAATGGGCCTTCCATCTCACGAGTTATCGCTAGAAGTAATGTGGATATTCTTCTACCAATTTCTTGTGGAGTTCTAGACCTTATATACCAATCGAATTTAAAAATATCACTAGTAAGAATTTCATCCTTTATTTTATCATACAAATTCTCCGTCGATAAGCCATATTTATGGACACAGTATAACAAAAATTTATCTTCTGTTTTGGAATAAACTCTTTTGGAATTGTTTGGTGGGTATTGAATTTTCAAATCTTCTAAAGGATCTTGAAGACTTTCAATTTTTTTAGCCAATAGTTTTTGTTGATTGATCAACTTTTCACGCTTTTTCTCAACGGCTTCAATTTGAGATAAATACTTTTCGTAACCTTCTATCTTTTGATAATTTTGCCAAAACATCTTGGAATATCGTTCAATTTCCGATCGTTTTTTATTACCGAGAGCTTTGGCAATTTTTTTATATTCATTGCGTCCATACTTTGCTGTTGCGTGTATGAAATTAGTAAAATCTCTTCTAGACCAATTGTGAAAACTCTCTTCGAGTAGCCTATCTCTCGTTGCAATTTCCTCTTCAGTTAAAGCAACTGCATTATTAATCTTTTCTTGGGCAATTTTACGCTTCTCGTCACGTGTCATATCGTCTTCATCATCTTGTTCAAGGAATTCTTCATCACTATCTCCAAAGTCATCAACAGAATATTGATAACTGATTTCCTTTTTAAATGCCAACTGTTCTCTTTCAAGTAGGGTTACCAATTCGTCGGCGAAAAATTGATGGTCTTGTACATTGTACGACTTTGGGGCCTTGGGTTTCACAACTGGTTGTTTAACAACTTTTTCTTTGACTACTGCAGGTTGTTTCAATACATCTTTATAATAATTATCAACGGAGTACGTCAACTCCTTTCTTACTCTTTTGGATGGGTTGATCCAATTCAATCCTAGACTTGCATTATTACCCTTTTTCGTAAAGTCTTGTCCATTCCATTCATATGCTGAAGCATCAGAAGTGAAATTTTGTATATCATCAAGACCAAGTTTATTGAATTTGTTGTTGAGTTCTGCTGTTTTTTCGGCTCCTCGCTTCAAAATTTCCTCAACGTCATCATCCAACATTGTTCCTTTGGAATTTTCAAAAACTTCTTTGGCACCGTGTTGAATCATTCCAATCAAGTCATCCTTTGAGTTTCCAACGTTATTATTTGAGTTCATTTGTCGACCTTGTTGAATAACTAACTGATCTAATCTCAATTTTTGTGCAGCTCTTTCTAAAACTTTTTCTTCAATAGCTTTTTCGGTGACAAATCGGAAAACTTTGACTTGCTTTTTCTGACCAATTCTATGTGCTCGATCCATGGCTTGTAAATCTGCCTGAGGGTTCCAGTCTGAATCGTATAAAATTACAATATCAGCACTCGTTAAATTAATACCCAACCCACCAGCACGCGTTGTTAAAAGGAAAATAAACTTTTCTGAATCGGGTGCATTATATTCATCGATGGCCTCAATTCGATCTTCGTGTGATGTTGATCCATCAATTCTGCAATATTCATAATCTCGAAAATAACAGTAATCTTCAAGAATATCAAGTACTCGTGACATTTGTGAGAAAATTAGCACCCTGCTACCTTCTGCTTTGAATTTTTTGAGCATTTTATCCAATATTATCATTTTACCGGAATTGTACACCAAGTGCTCATCTGTAGTATACGGTGGACCCGGCTCGGCACCATCAAATAAATACGGATGGTTACAGCATTTACGTAACTGCATCACAATATTCAAAAGTCGTGTTTTACCTTCACGTTTTCCAACAACACCGTTAACGGCGTCGATATCTTTCTCTAACAATCTCTTGTACCATTCTACTTGCATGTCTGTCATGCCGATGTACACATTGGTTTCGATTTTCGGTAATAACGACTTTTCCACATCTGCCTTTACTCTTCGAAGTAAGAAGGGACTTAGAAGCTGATGTAATTCACTAACTGCTTTATCCTGTCTCCTTTGCTTTTCTTCTTCATCCAACTCTTCGGAATTTTGATTGTCAAATGCTTCATCAAATTGGTCTGAATCACCAAATACATCTGGAAGAAGAAAATTCAATAATGCCCAAAGCTCGTGCAAATTATTTTGCAATGGGGTACCAGTAATAAGCAATCTATTTCTAGAATAAAATAATCTAATTATTTTCGAAAGTGAGCTGTCTTCATTTTTGATTCTATGAGCTTCATCAACAACGATGTACTCCCATCTAAACTTTTGAAGCGCGCTCTTTTCACGAAGAATCATTTCAAAAGAAGTAATTAAAACATCAAATTTTGCTGTATATAATTGGTCTTTAATTATACTAGCTCTTTGTTCTTTGTCACCCTGTAACACGACCACATTAACATCAGGTGTCCATTTGGCGAACTCTCTTCTCCAATTGTCCAATGTTGATTTTGGCACTATAACAATGAATGGTCCATCGATATGTTTAATGTATCTCAAGTAACCTAAGAATGAGATGGTTTGTAAAGTTTTCCCTAATCCCATCTCATCTGCTAATATTCCACTTAATCGGTTTTCATACAACGATATTAACCAATTCAACCCCTGTATTTGGTATTCTCTTAGTTTTCCTTCTTTAATATATGATGGAGATTCTGTCATTACCGTATGTTGGTGATCCTCGTCGTCTTGATGCTCTTCATCCTGTAACAATTCTGCATCTTCTTCCTTTTCAGTTTTTCTTCGTCTTGAATTTTTAGCCTTCTTACTTGATTCCTTGAATGAAGTTTTGCTATCTATTTCCCTAATTCTTTTCTTGAATGCTGGATCTTTAGAGGCGTTTAAATTAATAAATTTTCTAAATAATGCACTCAACCCCAATAAATATTGAAATCTTTTGGTTGCATCATCTTTGTCGTGTGCCCGTTCGTGTTTTGCATCTACTTCTAATAGAAACCGTTTTCTTCTTTCTTCTAAACTCTCATCCAGGCAAAACTGACCGTTGGTGGTGTTGGTGGTAGTGGTGCTTGTTGTTGTCATTTCTGCCAAAAAAAAATATATTTATATATATTAGACTTAGATCTGTTGTTGAAATTCTTGATGTCCAGGGGAGAGGGAAAAAAAGAAAATTAACCTTCTGTAGTATGTGTATAATAAATGTGTGGTTGCAAATTGATAGCAAATATCTAAGATTGATTTAAATAGTAAGTTCAAAGTAATAAATTGATTGATACTTGTAATATGGTGGAAGAAATGACTCAGAGAAGTTAGATTTTTATTTAAAAAAAAAGAGTGATGTAAAATAATTTGAAAGTTGTTGTTGTTTTTTTTCTTTGATGTTATTCTAAAAATTATTTGAAAAAAAAAAAAAAAAAATTTGGAAGAAGGAAGAAAAATAAAAATTGGCTCAAATATTTGTTGTGCTTTATTTATGGATTGATTTAGTTTTGTTCGTTTTTTTATTTTATGCAGCCCAAAGTTGATAGAGACATCTGACACTTTTACACGACTATCTTGGGTGAATTTTTTTGTTCATGAATTCAAATATCATTTTACTATTCATTTACTTTTTTTATTTTTTTTTTCAAGTGTTGAAATTACTTGTTACCCATTACAATTATCTATTTATGTGTCAATATATAATTAATACTGTATAATTTTTATGCTGAAAAAAAAAATAGATAGTTCTATGTCTTCTGCTTTTGATTTATTACCTAACGCGTCCAATTGGAAAGTAAATCGATTGTAACTCTTGTTCATATCCCCCACGTTTGGTTGTTGGAGTTGCAAATTTCCACAAAACTGATTTTTGCAACATTTACTTTTCCAATCATCATAAGATGACAGTTAGTTGTATTTGGCAACCCCAAAGCCTTACTTCGTGGTTCCTGGATTTACTTCTGTCAGATAACCCTTTGCAATTTTTTTTTGGTGGAGAAATCTAATACTGTAAAGTGGGTTGACAAGAAAAAATATTCATGGTTTTGGTGCAAAATTGCTATACACACTTCAAACACATTAAAGTCACGTGATATACACAAAATTATAGGTTTAAATAGAATAAGTTAATTTTAAAACCCAATTTGGTACTAATATATGTTTAATTGATGCCTCAAAGAATGGTTTTTTGAGGTTGGATAAATATTCTCAAATAGTAGGTTTCACAATTTTATCTATCCTTAGAAATATCCATACCAATGGTGTATGATCTTTTTTGTTTAGATAAATATTTGGCTCAAGCTTGAAAACATAACTTGTGATAGCTCACTAGTCTAAAAGTATCAAAGATGTTGTATTGTATAACTTCAGCATTACCAATTGGTGGTATTTTTTTTGGAATAAATATCGATGAAGTTTTTGGTGTCATTATTTTGTTAAAAATATTTCAAAAATATGAACACCCTATTCATTAGTGCAACTGTTACTTTTTTAAACATAGCATCTAACATACCTGACATTTTATTCTTGCGACATGAAGTGCTCAATCAACTCACATAAACTAGGACATATACTCGGTTTACAGGTAGGTACAGTATTTGTTTAAGTTGTCCTATTTCGAGTTTGGTAGTGTAATTGTATACAAGATTTAAAAATAACTCCTGGGCAAAAATTTCGATACTTTGTTTACTTAAGCGGCTTTTAATTGCCGCTCGACCTGATTCAAATAACTTTCAAAGACTTTCTAACAAGTATCGGCAATGTGTTGCTCCTATGAAAGTGCCAATGGTGTTAAAAAAATTACTTGATTTAGCACAGCGATTTAGTTTCGATAATTATACATATGAATATATTTCGTCACACTAAGTATTTCGAATTGCCACTGGCTTTAATGTTGACTCCTGATAAAGTAGATGCCCTCATCATTTTTAAGAGAACAGCTCTTTGTTACTCACCAAAATTTGGTGCGTTATTCAACTAATTACAGAACTTCTCAAAAAACGCCCTTTTGTTTACTATTTTTTTGTTTGTGTACTGGTAGATTTTGTGTAATAAACTAGTAACGTGGAGCACAAAATAGCTGATTGCGCAAAATTGGTTAGCAAATCTACAGAAAGTTACGTATATGCATAAAGCTAAAAAGTATTTCTACACAAATATGCATGAGAAAAAAAAAGCCACTTAATCAAACTCGATTGAAAGATTTCCTTGTAATTCAAAATACTTTTGGGAGTATTGACTAACTACAAGATTATATACACAAAGCTGACCCAAAAAACTCAATATGGTAGACCATTGCTCAAAACAATTTTGTGAAACACAATTGACTTGTTCTGAAAAAAAGCGTTGCTATTCACATTTATTCAATCTACATGGGAACCAGAGTAATACATTTTTTTTAAAGAAATATCGTTAAAATGTGTTTTATAGTGGTTCCAAAATGTGTTACCAAAGACGATGATTTATATAAACCAATGTTTGTATGAATGAACTAACTTTAAAATCAGAAAGACAACGAAAAACTACCCAAATTTTAGTTTCTTGTTATTGATTTATAAAAATATTGTAGTCATAGTTACAAATAGTTGGACTTATAGAGATCTAATACCCTCGTTTCAAAAGGAAACCTCAGCCCTTAGTTTCACTATTAATGGTTTCATCTATTACTGTTGAAAAATTTATTATTATAAATAAATGAAAATTAAGCTGAATCTACAAATTTACCACTCCAATAATTGTTTTGTTTTTTAGGGCAAATACACTACAATTGAACCATTAGAAATGATTGCATTGAGGCCCCGAAGAAATTAGGAAGCTTAACCAATTAAGATCGCCGGTTTGGATATGATGCAAATGTGTACCAAAAAAGAATAATTATGAATAATATAGCTAGCCTCAAAAAATGTCTGGTATAACATAAATACTATAAAAAAAGGAGGTCCCTAAAACAACCAGACAAAAAGCTATTTTTTATGAAAATGCACTACTTCTAAAATGGGGTGACATTTATCGGTTCGTAAAGGACCGCAAAAACAAAAAAAGGAATTAAGTAATATAAACAATGTCTTTTTTTTTCTCTCCTTCCTTAGTATATGTTGTCAACAGTTTTGAATACTGTTTGATTAAAGTAAACATTATGGAGCTTGTTGTTATTTGATTGTCACATCTCTTGTATATTTGTACTAAAATTAAATTGAAATGTATAGAAAAGTAAAAAGAAGTGTATGCGAGATAATTGCATATATATGCGGTATTTCCGGTTCACAAAAAAATTTACGAAAATTATTTTTATGTTTGTGTGAGAACAAAAATCGAGTAATTTTTATTTCTTTTTTTTTTTCGTTTTTTTTTTTCCTTACTTGCATTTGATCCTTCTTTACTAAATCTAAATCATATTTTAAAGAATTTAGACAAGGTTCTCTTCTGGGTTCAACTTCATTGTATCACCGCATCCTTGCTACTACAATTACTACTACGTTGCAAACTACTGTTCTTTTTCTATATTCGTGGAACACTAGATGGGACAAGAATTTCTAAATAAATTGAAATAGCTCTTTGTAACTGAAGCTGGTTCAAAAATGGTGTAAATAATTTGGGTAAAGTTTTATTCTTTTTGGTGGTAAGGGAACTTGTATGACTCAGTCTGAGTAAAACATAAGAACAATATATTATCACCCAAACAGGTTTTTATATTATAGTTTTTATTTGTTAATCATTGTTTCAACTTGTTTTGGCTTGTTTGATGATCTTGATATTAAATGAATGAGATCTTTCTATGAAATAAATGATGAGAAAAAGATTAAAAGATACATTAATTCATTATCGAAGTCTTAAAAATTTCTTATTCCAAATAACCCAATAAATAATAATGAACACAAAACCAACAACTGTACAAATATACATGGATACATTTAAGACATAATGCATATCGAAGGAGTTATCATCATACTTTAGTCCTTTTAATAATTCAATTAAGACTTAGTGCATACGCATGACTGCTAATGTTACTTTACAATACATAGAATCAATATCTCCAACATTACCATCTTAGCAAATAGAACTCTCAGTCCTTACAACTCTTATCCAAAATATATGAGATTAAAATGATGATTTCTAAAAACATTTTTCATATTTTCTTAMMAWKGGACTGCTTTTGCTAGTAGTGATGTAAAACTGTAGGGTAAAAAACTAGTACACAAATCATTCTCTCATTCCATCACACAAGAAAACTAGTTTATAACTTGAACTTTTTCTTTGGTTGTATTGTATATCTCATTTCTTCTAAATATTACGACTATGAGGGCATTGTTGAGGTTTTTATTGTCTACTACTCATTGTGTTATTTTTCATTTCTTTTTTTCTTATTCCTTCTTCCAGTTTTAGAATACACAAAGTATTTCCTTCACTGCTCCCTTTTCCCGAATATTCTCATGACCTTTCCTAATTGACAAGTATACTGCATTATATTTTATGTATCTGACATCTAAGCGAATGCTTTGAAGAGCCACAAGAGCATGTATTTCCTCGTATATATAGGTATATATTGTTGTAGTGAAAACAAACTTATTGAGAATCCTATTAAAACCTACTAAAACACAATTTTCAAAAATGACACAATTATTGTTTGCCAGTAATTTCTGCTCTTTTTCTTTTTTTTTTTTTTACTGCAAAAAAAACTGMCCCGCCACAAAGTCACAGAACAATATTAACAATCAACTTTGCCTTTTTTTCCTCAACCAACTACATTCGAGCTTTCAAAAAAAAAAAATTTGAATACCTTGAAACCAAGTCCATTTCAAAAGATGATACATTGTTCCAGTTTTTCTTTGTTTGGCTTGAGGTCAGTAAAAAAAAAACTTTTCATAGTATACTGCTTTAAATATTTTGGAAATTGAGAAGACATAAATATGCTGAATAGTTCTTCAACTGAAAAGGTAAAGAAAGGTTACCTTCCAATTACTATACTTTTCAACTTTGAAAATAAGAATTTTTCATCAATCTAACAATCTACAATTTTCAACAGTCTAATACCTATGAAGAAACTATATCTTTTATATTTGTTGGCCCTGTTTACAACGGTCATATCCAAAGAAGTTACTGGTGTTTTCAACCAATTCAATTCATTGATATGGTCTTACACATACAGAGCTCGATACGAAGAAATATCTACTCTTACCGCTAAAGCTCAATTGGAATGGGCTTTGGATGGTACTATTGCCAGTCCCGGTGATACATTTACATTAGTCATGCCCTGTGTATATAAATTCATGACGTACGAAACCTCAGTGCAATTAACTGCCAACTCTATTGCATATGCCACATGTGACTTTGATGCTGGTGAAGACACTAAAAGTTTTTCAAGTTTGAAGTGTACGGTGACTGATGAGTTGACAGAAGATACCAGCGTTTTTGGAAGTGTTATTTTGCCTATCGCTTTCAATGTTGGAGGTTCCGGATCTAAATCTACGATAACAGACTCCAAATGTTTTTCAAGTGGGTACAACACTGTCACGTTTTTTGACGGAAACAATCAACTTTCTACAACTGCAAATTTTCTTCCCCGAAGAGAACTAGCGTTTGGTCTAGTTGTTAGTCAAAGACTTTCCATGTCGCTCGATACAATGACTAATTTTGTTATGTCTACACCTTGTTTCATGGGTTACCAGCTGGGTAAGTTAGGTTTTACATCTAATGATGATGATTTTGAAATTGATTGTTCTTCTATACATGTTGGTATAACTAATGAAATAAATGATTGGAGTATGCCAGTATCTTCTGTTCCCTTCGATCATACTATAAGATGTACATCACGTGCACTTTACATTGAGTTTAAAACAATTCCTGCAGGTTATCGACCTTTTGTGGATGCGATTGTTCAAATACCAACGACAGAACCTTTTTTTGTAAAATATACAAATGAGTTTGCCTGTGTGAATGGCATATACACGTCCATACCTTTCACAAGTTTCTTTTCTCAGCCAATTTTATATGACGAGGCTTTAGCTATTGGTGCAGACCTAGTTCGTACCACATCCACAGTGATAGGTTCCATTACCAGAACTACCACATTACCCTTCATTTCCCGACTCCAGAAAACCAAAACAATTCTAGTCTTAGAGCCCATACCCACCACTACGGTAACAACTTCACACCATGGCTTTGATACTTGGTATTATACTAAGAAAGCCACCATTGGTGACACAGCTACTGTTTTCATTGATGTTCCACAACATACAGCTACTACTTTGACCACATATTGGCAAGAATCAAGTACAGCGACAACCACTTACTTCGATGACATAGACTTGGTCGATACTGTCATTGTGAAAATTCCATATCCCAATCCGACTATTATAACAACACAATTTTGGTCAGGTAAATATTTAACTACTGAGACACACAAAGAACCACCTCTCGGTACTGATAGTGTGATCATCAAGGAACCACACAACCCTACTGTGACAACGACCGAGTTTTGGTCAGAATCATTTGCTACTACTGAGACAATCACCAACAACCCAGAAGGCACTGATAGTGTGATCATCAAGGAACCACACAACCCTACTGTGACTACCACCAAGTTTTGGTCAGAATCATTTGCCACTACTGAAACGATAACTACAGGGCCACTTGGCACTGATAGTATCGTTATACATGATCCATTGGAAGAACTGTCTTCTAGTACTGCTATTGAGTCAAGTGATTCTAATATTTCAAGCTCAGCTCAAGATTCATCCAGTCTGGTTGAACAGTCATTTACTTCTGCTGACGAGACTTCAAGTATAGTTGAATTGTCATCAAGCTCAGACATTCCATCAAGCTCAATTGGGTTAACATCTAGTGAGTCGTCTACTGTCTCAAGTTATGATAGCTACTCTTCAAGTACTAGCGAATCATCTATTGCTTCAAGTTATGATAGCTATTCGTCAAGTAGTATTGAGTCGTCTACATTATCTAGTTCCGATAGATACTCGTCAAGTATCTCTGATACCACAAGCTTTTGGGATTCTTCAAGTTCCGATTTAGAGTCCACTCTGATTACTTGGAGTTCCTCCATCGATGCACAATCTAGTCATTTGGTACAATCGGTATCAAACTCCATCAGCACAAGTCAAGAGATATCATCAAGCTCAAGTGAGGAGTCCAGTACGTCTGCCACCGATGCTTTAGTTTCAAGTGATGCAAGTTCTATTTTGAGCTCTGATACTTCCAGTTATTACCCATCTAGCACCATTCTGCCGAGTGACGATTTTCCACACACTATAGCTGGGGAGTCAGATAGCCAATCCTTCTCATTTATAACATCTACTGTTGAGATTTCTAGTGATTCGGTGTCTCTTACAAGTGACCCAGCAAGCAGTTTTGATTCATCTTCTCGTTTGAATTCTGATTCATCATCTCTGCCATCCACTGACCAAAGGGATATTTTGACTTCATCTAGTTTTTCTACATTAATTAAATCAAGTGAGTCACGTGAGTCCAGTAGTGGTACAATTTTGAGTGAAGAAAGCAGTGACTCGATCCCAACGACGTTCTCAACAAGATATTGGTCGCCATCGGGAATGAGTTCCAGACATTATACCAATTCGACAGAGACGCTGGTCTCAGATGTTGTTCTGTCGTCGGTTGCTGGAGACGAAACTAGTGAATCGAGTGTTTCGGTTACTAGTGAATCGAGTGAATCAGTTACCAGTGAATCAGTTGCCAGTGAATCAGTTACCAGTGAATCAGTTACTGCTGTGAGTGATATTTCAGATTTGTACACTACGTCAGAAGAGGTATCCACTAGTGACAGCAACTCTGGTATGAGCTCTCCTATACCATCGAGTGAACAGAGATCCAGTATTCCGATAATGTCGAGCTCCGACGAATCAAGTGAGTCACGTGAATCCAGTATTGGTACAATTTTGAGTGAAGAAAGCAGTGACTCGATTCCAACGACGTTCTCAACAAGATATTGGTCGCCATCGGGAATGAGTTCCAGACATTATACCAATTCGACAGAGACGCTGGTCTCAGATGTTGTTCTGTCGTCGGTTGCTGGAGACGAAACTAGTGAATCGAGTGTTTCGGTTATTAGTGAATCGAGTGAATCAGTTACCAGTGAATCAGTTGCCAGTGAATCAGTTACTGCTGTGAGTGATATTTCAGATTTGTACACTACGTCAGAAGTGGTATCCACTAGTGACAGTAAAATAGTTCCAAGTACTTCTGTACCATCGAGTGAACAGAGGTCCAGTATTCCGATAATGTCGAGCTCCGACGAATCAAGTGAGTCACGTGAGTCCAGTAGTGGTACAATTTTGAGTGAAGAAAACAGTGACTCGATTCCAACGACGTTCTCAACAAGATATGTGTCGGTTTCTCTTACCGTGGGGGAACTTTCGGCATTACCTAGTTTGCCTGGAAAATTATCTCATTTACCATCCAGTTTGTCTGAAACGTCCATCGGAATGACAAAAAGTGCTAATTTGCTGCCACAGTTTTTTTCAACATCAGTTGATTCAGCTTTACTGTATTGGGCTCTGGGCTCTAGCAGTGCTGATCACCAGAGTTCTGCTACGTGTGATGTTAGTGAATCATCTGTGGAAGGTAATTTGTCTGCAATGGCACTAGGGATGTCGAATTCAGATGATGGTTTGTCAGAGGATACAAGATCATCTTCGGTTGCCGGTAAAGAGGAGATAGAGTTAACTCTGACGAATTCTGTTGGTGAAATCACCCTTATAAGCTATAGTTCTTCCTCGCCTACGACCCATGACCACGGGCGTGTGTCAAAGAGCATGGGGGCGGCACCACTTAGTAGTTTATTCTCAGTATCAGTACATGCTCCACTAGTTACTGGGCTACTGGATTCTGATACTTTTCCAAGTGAAAATTCAAATCGGAGTCGTTCATTTAAGGAGTCTACAGACAATACTATTTCCATATCGAGAGAATCTTTGGGAAATCCATATTCATCAATATCCTCACCTTCCGATTATGACGTGAAACTGTTCACGACGTCCAGAGAGCTAGTATCTTCAGAATCTATACTACCATTTTCAGATGTAATGGATGCAAATGATATGCCGACATCTGGAAGTAATTTGCACTCTATGGTGTTTTCAATATCTGTGCTAGGCGAAAAATTTAATGCTAATATAGAGAAGCATAAAAACACTAATGGGCATTATTCATCAATGGTATTTACTTATCAAAGTGCAGGTTTGGAAGAGTCAGACCAGAGGATAGCTGTTACTAATACTAAATTCGACCAAAATAAAATTGACACAACAATTGACAGCAATACTTTTGTTACGAGTTTGCCATTCGCCACTACTTTAAACGACCAAATTGATCAAGCTGTACCAATTAAGATTCCGGCATCTTCTACAGCAGGATTTGTCTCTGATGTACTCAAGCCAGATTATTCGAAATCTGTCCAGGCTGAATCTGTCCAAACTGATTCAACAACTTATTCAGAAATGATGTCAAGTAAAAGAAACAAGAATTCAGGCTTTGGGACAAGCTCACTCAATTTGAAGCCTACCATTACTGTCGTCACTAAGTCTATTGATACTAAAGTTAATACTATGAAAGAGGGTGGGGTTTCCAAACAAGTTTCAACGACTGTGACTGAACAATATGACACCTCTACCTACACTCCAGCAAGTTTGCTTGTGTCTGATAATCTGGGGTCAGTTTCCAAATATTCTCTTTGGATGATGGCATTTTATATGTTATTTGGATTGTTTTAATAATTCACTTTTAAATTTTATTTATATTTTTTTTTTCAAGATTTTCGTTATGAATTTTCAGTTTTTTAAACCCAGGTTTTATGTATTATTTATATGATTTATATGGTATAATTCAATCAAGTTTTTATCATAAACTTAAGTAATGTAGCTGTCTGTTTAAATTTGGGATGTGTCAGTGGCAGTTTGGTCTATAGAGTGGTGGAAAATAAGTGACAAGCTTTAATTCCAATAGATTTGACCTTTAGTTTACCATTAAGGATACACTATATCGAGACTAAGATAATACCAAGAGATCGAAGTGGCGTTTATATTTCTTGGTATAATCATTTCCGACAGGGAAATTGGTATTTTGCTACAGTTCCATTACATAATCATAGATCACAATACTAAAGCACTGGTTTAAAATTGCAAATTTTCAGTATGAAGTGATTGAATTTTTGGTGAAATAATTGTTGTCCACTGCTAGTTTTATAATATCATGGCAAGGAATGAACATATTTTCTGTTTGAATTCACTTCAAAATTTTTCAAAAATTACCATACTATTCCTCGGTTCTTACTCATTCTAGAATTCGCTTTGTCATCACACAGCGCAACAGACCATTTTACTAGCCCTAAGCCAAAGGTGTCTGTTATGCCCAATAGGTAAGATTACTATCACCTGAGTAATCAAATTGCAGATTTATTGTGGTCTAGGCGGGAAAAATAAGAGCGCACTGGGTGGGCCAATTAGATCCACATCTTCATTACAAATCACCCTGGTGGACCTAGACCTTTTTTGGGTCGATATTCCTGCACAATGTCCGCACATATTGTAGCTCTCACTCACCAATGAAAAAACGCGCCACCTGCACAGAAGTACCGGAATATTAAGGAAGATATGCCACACAATTGAGTATATGTGAAATCATATGAAAGGCAAACGATTTGTAACGAGAGAAATTGAACCATCGGCAACAATCAAGCCAAAAAAAATAAAAACTGGAAAATAGTATATAATGAGCTCAATTGTACTTCCAATCTCTGATTTTTTTTTTCTAATTCTTTTCTTTTCTTTTCTTTTCTTTTCTTTTCTTTTCTTTTCTTTTGCTCTATTGCATTTTATTTCAATCAACTAATTAATTAGTCACATACATAGATACACTACTACAAAAATGGCTCCAGTCGTTCAACAACCAGCTCCAAGTTTCAAGAAAACCGCCGTCGTTGATGGTGTCTTTGAAGAAGTCACTTTAGAACAATACAAAGGTAAATGGGTCTTGTTGGCCTTTATTCCATTGGCCTTCACATTCGTCTGCCCATCAGAAATTATTGCTTATTCCGAAGCTGTAAAGAAATTTGCCGAAAAGGATGCTCAAGTTTTGTTTGCCTCTACTGACTCCGAATACACCTGGTTGGCTTGGACCAATGTCGCCAGAAAAGACGGTGGTATTGGCAAAGTCGACTTCCCAGTCTTGGCTGACACCAACCACTCCTTGTCCAGAGACTACGGTGTCTTAATTGAAGAAGAAGGTGTTGCCTTGAGAGGTATTTTCTTGATTGATCCAAAGGGTGTCTTGAGACAAATCACCATCAATGACTTGCCAGTCGGTAGATCTGTTGAAGAATCCTTGAGATTGTTGGAGGCTTTCCAATTCACTGAAAAATACGGTGAAGTTTGTCCAGCTAACTGGCACCCAGGTGATGAAACCATCAAGCCAAGCCCAGAAGCATCCAAGGAATACTTCAACAAAGTCAACAAATAAACAGGATTTATAGATATATATGTACGTTTTTTTTTTCGTTATGGTTTCATAGCAAATAGATTGCATTTTAGACAAGCTTTGTTTTGTGTTGCTCTAAGTTCTGTAATGTGCCTGTTTGATTCGAGCCTGATTTATACTAGAGCTGCGTTTCATGCCGATACAAATGCACTTCGATATTCTTCTCTCCCAAGTATTTTCAATGTTATTATTTTTTTTTTCGCTCTCTTATCTCTTCAACAAACAAAGCCACAATGACATCTCAAGAGATTTACTTTTACCGGTTCCTAGTGAGCAAGCAGGTATTCTACAAGTCAAGGTATACGTATGCGCTAGTGAATCTCAAGCCGTTGGTGCCAGGTCATGTGTTGGTGGTTCCTTTGCGTACCAATGTGTTACGGTTCGGCGACTTGTCGCCTGAAGAGTCTGTCGATTATATGCATACCTTGCAGTTGATCCACAAGTTTATACAAAAGGTTTACAAGGCTGACTCCTTAAACTTAGCAATACAAGATGGGCCCGAGTCTGGCCAATCGGTGCCACATTTGCATACCCACATCATACCCAGACACAAAGGTGACGGCTATGGTGACCTGATTCACACCATGTTGGAGAGCAAGGATCTTGAACGCGAATACCAGGAGTTCTTCCAGAGAAAGTCACAGTATCAGATTGACCAGATGACCAAAAAGAACGAATTCTCCAAAGGTGACGAGGAAAGGGTAGCAAGAAGTGAGTCTGTTATGAGTGAGGAAGCTGTGTGGTTGGCCCGTGAGTTGGAAAAATTTACAGTGTAATCTTGCTATGGAAGTCCAAGTGATGTCAGTTACAACAATTGGCAAAAAAAAAAAAAATAGAGCAACAAAAAAGCAACACCCACAGTATAGATATATAGTTACCCTCAACAATAGACAAATGGAATCATTAGACGAAATACAGTGGAAATCTCCAGAGTTCATACAAGAGAGAGGGCTTAATACCAATAATGTGTTGGAGTACTTTTCTTTATCGCCATTCTACGACCGAACATCGAACAACCAAGTGTTGATGATGCAATTTCAGTACCAGCAGATACAAATACCACCTGGTGTATCATTCCACCAATACTTTCAGTCGCGGTTGAGTGAGATGACCGGAATAGAGTTTGTTATTGCGTATACTAAAGAGCCTGATTTTTGGATAATCAGAAAACAAAAACGACAGGACCCCCAGAACACTGTGACACTACAAGATTACTACATAATAGGAGCAAATGTTTACCAGGCACCGAGGATCTACGATGTGTTGTCATCGAGACTCCTTGCAAGCGTTTTGTCGATAAAGAACTCCACTGACCTATTAAATGACATGACAAGCTATCATATCTCAGACGGGGGTCATTCCTATATCAACTCCATACACGGCAGCTCCTCGAAACCATCACAGTCATCGGCTGTCTCGAAGCCACTGTCAACAAATACTGGAACGAATGCAACTACTACCCCGATCACTTTGACGACTCCACTGGGTGCTACTGTCCCGAGCACAGTGTCCAATGGAATCTCAACCAGCACAGAGATTGCCAGCGGAGTGTTTGATACGTTGTTGAATGATGTGGTGATGAATGATGATCACTTGTACATCGATGAGATTCCATTATATGGTGAGGGAAGCACACTTGAGAGACTTGGGTTAAAGGGAAATAAAGATGCGGGTTTGAGTCTATGAACTGGCTATACTATTGAGGTAAAATGTACCTATATATACATATAAATGTACGGATACGTGTATTTACTCTTTTTAAAGCTCATCTTTGGATGGATTGGTTTYCACTATCCTTCAACTCCCCAGAAGCAACAATTTTGATTTCTTTGACTGGACGGTCACCTCTACCAGTTTTGACATTTTCAATGTAATCAACAACATCCTTGCCATCTAAGACCTCGCCAAACACAACATGTGCCCCGTCCAACCACTTTGTTAAGGCAGTGGTGATGAAAAACTGACTCCCGTTGGTGTTCTTTCCAGCATTGGCCATGCTCAAACGGTACTTTCTGTCATGTTTCAATTCAAAGTTTTCGTCGTCGAACTTCCCATTGTTGTGGGTAGGAGAATAACCACCATACCCTTGGCCATATTCAAAATCTCCGGATTGAATCATGAAATCCTTGATCACTCTGTGGAAAACGGTATTTTCGTAGCTAGGTCCAAGCTCGCCGGTACACAAGACTCTGAAGTTCTCAACAGTTTTTGGAACAACCGTGCCAAAGAGACCAATGGTGATACGGCCAATCGATTTGCCATCCTCCTCGACGTCGAAATATACCTTGTTTGTCACAGGTGGGTTCTTTGGTAAGTTCGAGGAACCACCCAAAACAAGTTGAGTATAGAATGCTACTATGATTGAAGCAATCAATGCGATTGATGTCAACGACTTCATTGATAATTGCGGTTTTGTTGGACTGTGGAACTGTGTAAAAGATCTCGACATGTGTAAACTTTTTTTCTCTTTACATTTTCTACTTAGCAATCGCCCTTCTTGCTACCTCGCATTTTGAAGCATAATCAAACTACGCAAATCTGTTTTACAACCAAGATTTGACTATATACTAAAAAATGAAGTATCTATAGGTCATTCTACAAATAAGTACTGTCAGTAAAATCTATACTGCAGCAAAATGTCAGCGTCTACTTACCATCTAAGTATTCTTCTTTTTCTTGACTTTGTCCCAAACGGTGGTTGCCTTTCTCTTTCGCGATGTGCCTTGACGGGTCACATCCTTGTTATTATTAAACATCGACCAGTCTTCACCAGCAAATTGATTACGGATATCACGTTGTTTTTCCTTGAAACTTTTCTTTGTTTGACTGGTTGGTAGTCTGACAAAATTATCCTCTTCATACGTTTGTATCTCTCGTTCTTTCTTACGATCGTGCTGTGTTTTAACACCACCTCTTCCATGCTCCACAATTGTAGACCCCACCGATGCCTCCACCATTGGCATATCACTTTGCTCTTGCAAGTACTCTTCCATGCTCTGTAATTTACGGTTCTTTGACGACGTGGTGTTGGCATCAAGGTCGTGGCTCTTTACTGCAGTTGGAGGTGCCATTGCTGATATCTTTGGTGGTCTATACTTTTCATTCGATGTAGAGACTGCTGATGATGTTGGTTTCAGTTTGGTTTTGGCCGATGTCAATTTAGCAAACGATGATGCATCTGGTCTATAAGCCAATTCGTCGTCCTCAGAGTCGTCTTCAGAATCTTCTTCAGAATCTTCCTCAGAATCGTTCTCATCGTTCTCATCGTTCTCCCCACTTCCTCTATCGTTTAACTTCTGTTCAGCTTTGATTTCGTCTTGTTCCATCCGTCCATATGCCCTGATCATTTTATCCAACTGATAACTGAGTTTCTTTTCTAGAGGTTTAACGCCCTTTTCCAATGTCACCCTTTGAATTATCGATCGTTCGACAGCGCTGGATCCCGTCTCCAGATCGCTTTCTAGACGCTCTAGATGAGACAAAACAACAAGCACTATATTGTTGATATAGGACACCAACGATTCGTTTTTCAACCCCAACAACGATACCCCTTCTAACAGCAGGTTTGATTTTGCTAACAAGTTCCGCACCAATTCTGGATGTTGGGAAGACGAGTCCTTGACAAAAGCTATCAACTCTTTCACTGAAGCTTCAGTTGACTTGGTAGACGAGATGATTTCCTTTAATACAGTGTCTACCTTTGACATGGTCGATACTCTTGGTTTGAAGTTAAGGGTTTGAATAACGTGTGTGTAGTGTAAGTGGGGCTCTTTTTTTTTTTTTTCAAACAAACTCATCGAAGAATCCAAATGGTTCGTTTTGTGCTCCATCGATTTATGAGAGAGAAAAGAAAAAATTTGGGTGCTAGTAGAAGAAAAAAAATAAGCCAGACCTATCTCATCTCCTCTACGACTTCACTTTAATTAATTAGGACTATCAACGATGCCACAAAATGAGTATATTGAACAGCATATAAAGAAACACGGGAGAAGATTAGATTATGAAGAAAGAAAGAGAAAGAAGGAAGCCAGAGAGGGACATAGGGTGGCCAAGGATGCGCAGACATTGAAGGGTTGGAGAGCCAAACAATTTGCTAAGAAGAGATACGCTGAAAAGGTTGCTATGAAGAAAAAGATCAAAGCTCATCAAGAAAGTAAAGTCAAGGGACCATCAACACCAAAGGCCGAAGATGGTGAGGCCTTGCCAACGTATTTATTAGATCGTCAAACTAACAATACGGCCAAGGCAATCTCAAGTTCGATTAAACAAAAACGTTTAGAAAAAGCCGATAAATTCCAAGTTCCATTGCCTAAAGTTAAAGGTATTTCTGAAGAGGAAATGTTCAAAGTGATCAAAACCGGGAAGTCGAAATCAAAGTCATGGAAGAGAATGATCACCAAACATACTTTTGTTGGTGAAGGGTTCACTCGTAGACCAGTGAAAATGGAGAGAATCATCCGTCCTGCTGCATTAAGACAGAAGAAAGCCAATGTTACTCATCCTGAACTTGGGGTAACGGTATTTCTACCTATATTGGGGGTGAAAAAGAACCCGCAATCTCCAATGTATACACAGTTGGGTGTTTTAACAAAAGGTACGATTATAGAGGTCAACGTGTCGGAATTGGGGTTGGTAACTGCAGGGGGTAAAGTTGTTTGGGGTAAATACGCTCAAATCACCAATGAACCAGATAGAGACGGGTGCGTAAATGCTGTGTTATTAGTATAAGTATATTCTTTTCATTTTATTCATATATTTATCTATTGAAACTCGTTGTCGAATAGATCAGGACATAAAACACTTCTCTTACCTATCGATCGGTATCCGCAATTCACTTCTACTATACAGTCTGTGTTAGAATCAAAAAAAGTGGATTATAATCCTAGTTACATAGATACTATATACGAAGGTCTACTAAAATTTAAACGATCTAACACACCGTATATACTTTTTCATTCTACTATATTCCCGTCAATAATGCCCCAGTCGATTTTGTCTTTTTTATGTTTAGCTAGCCATTCGTTACATTTGAAAAAAACCTTCAGATCAAAAAACCCTCTATGAGCAGATAATGGTGAAGGATGAACAGTTCGCAAAACCAAAAAATGATTGCTATCACTTAGCTGTTTGCTATATTTTGCGACCCTTTTCTGGGCAGGAGATCCCCATGCCATAATAACAAAACCCTTGTTGTTTTTGCTATGATAATCAATGGCGACCTTGATTACTTGTTCCGTAAATAATTCCCATCCCTGATTAGCATGACTGTTGGCTTTATGTGCTTCAACTGTAAGAACCGCATTTAGCATCAATACCCCTCTTTCAGCCCATTTTGTCAAATTACCCCCACCGGGCTTGCCCTCTTTTGATAATTTGTTGTAATCTGGAATTTGAAATTGGGGATAATCAATTGCTAATGTCTTGTAAATGTTCACCAAAGATGGTGGTGGCCGGGTCGGCTCCAATACTGAAAATGCAAGCCCGTGGGCCTGGTTATAATTATGATAAGGATCTTGGCCTAAAATTAAACACTTGACATTCGGTAATGGAGTCAAATGTGACCACGAATATATTTTGTCACTAGGCGGGAAAATAGTCTTGTTCAGTTGGGATTTCAAAAACTTTTTCAAAGCTATGAAATATGGTTTCGTTAATTCTTTGTGAAGAAAAGCAAGCCACGTTATATGTAAATGATTAATCTCTAGTTGTAAGATTTCACGTTGCTCAACTGTCAATGACTTGATCCATGCAACTTTATCAAAGTGGTGCTCCTTACAGAAATCAGCATACCCTCCAGATTCAAGTAGCCTATCACTAGGAGTTGAAGATATGGTGGTTTCTTGAACTTTCTCGTTTCGTTGGTCATATTCCACAGGATCACTAACTTCTTTCCCAGATTCAACTACAGTCTGAGCTTTGGAGACTAAATTTTCATTTTTAACTTTATTCACTACCTTTATTTTTTTATTGGAGTCAGACTTGTTACGGAAAAAATCAGTAATGAATACACGTTTGGACATTTGTTGATGAATAGGATAGATCTTTCGCGTCTGGGTTAACTTTCTATTTCTTATACTTGAGCGAATGAATTGTGACGAGCACTTTATTAGCATAGAATAATCTAAAGGCTTTGTTACAGGATTGCCTATAATAGAATTACTAGTGCTATTTTATTTATGGAAAATCGAAAGTGGATGGTTAGACGAGCATGAGGTGTAAGGGATTTTTTTTCTACGCCCTTTTTTTTTTCATGTACTAAAGGGAAGAAGTCCGATACTTATAACAAGAAAATATTTAGACGCGTCTAAAGTTTGGTCATATTATGCAGAATCTGACAAGAATTAGGGGAGCACAATCCGAATAATTATACTAGTAGTATGCTATACTTTATTCTATGAATCCTATTTAAAATTTTGAGCTGATGTGATACTTTTATTTCGGCTTAAAACAATTTGATAAAGCTGTAAGGATATCCCTGATCTTTTCTAAGCACAATGCTTGTTAAACAACTGTACAATAAATAAATCAAGATAGTAACTAACAAGACCAATAATACTCTAATGTCTTCACTGGTAATGAAACTTCTCTCCGTAACTTTATAACATCCAATGTAGGTTAGTAATAACAACGCACCTGCCAACAGGGCATAATTGGCACCGACAAGGAAAGTTTCAATTCCAAATTGATAATACTGACCCCCACTGATCAACACAATATCACCATTATTGCTCTTGGCGACAAATGGCACGGAGTTTTGAATAGTAAACTGGTACCCACAGGTAAACAAAAGAACAATTGCAATTGCAACTAAACTTACAATCGTTTTCTTTTTAGTTGCAGTAATCCTGCTTGGACCCTTTTTTCTGATTATTATAATAACCGAAAAAGTAATGACAAATGTCTTTATGAACTTGGTCAAAGCATCTGTATCTCTTATTAAAATAGGTTTCTGTAATTGTTCACTTATAAATTGAGCAAATTCTAATGTCTGCTTATCCTGTGATACTTGAGGCATTTTAAATTCAAGGTGAGCATCCTCAAGAATTTTGTTTGGATCACCATAGTCTCTTGACGGATTTGGAGCAACTAACCAGATATGAGGAACTGTTTGCAAGCCAATTAAACTGAAAAGTTTCCCATTCTTTGGATCATTTAAGTCAATGGTGATAAATGTTAATAAATGGGAATCAGTATGATCGGAAAACCATGAATTCGCTACTTTGGTAACAACATTTTTGAATCCTTCACATTGCTTACAGTTATGATCGGCATTCGAAGATGTAAATAATAAAACTGTGAAATAATCTCTAGGTCCTTCGAGAATCGATAAATCACTATTGTAAACATCAATAATATAATCTTGACTTTCTTTGGCCAATTCTGTTAATCTGATTGCTGAATGCGAGCTACATAAGGCCACTTCAATATATAGCAAAAGTCCTATAATGTAGTTCACAATATACATTAGTATCAATAGTTGAAGTCAAGACGTGGTAACTGACTTTACTGTTTTTATTTCAAACCGTTTTTTTTTTTCTCTGTTTGACTATTTCAACAACCTATGTTACTGTTTTCTTTTTTTTTTTTGTTCGCCTATACAATACTGTTGTTACACTCTATTAGATTAGATTAATGTTTAGCATATGTAATATATATACCTAAACACTTTTAAAATGTCCATCAATCACTTTCAACAAAATCTTCTTCCTCGTCTTTATTTATGATTAGAAAGCCAGTAGTGACAATTGTGGCTCCAAATACATACAATAGATTCAATTTGAATTGTTTAAATACCCAATCACCCACCATAGCCAAAGGAATTGTCATCGACAATCCTACTGTGACTGTCAAGGGGCTTGTCAATAATACAGCATTACACCAACAGAAATCACTCACAAAAGTGATGACTGCATTCGCAGCTATAATCGTCGCCACACTTGATGTTGGTGGTAGTTCAAATTTCTCAACTCTAAAATAATTCAACATCACCAACATGGGCCATAAGAATACTAAACAAAAGATTCCAACAAATCCAAAAAACAAATGTGTGTTTAAATTCTTTTCTCTTTTGGAGTGAGGTATGGTAATCTTGAATTTTAGCAAGATCGTGTAGATTCCATAAATTAATGCACCCAACAATGCAAGTATATTGCCCCATAGTATAAGTAGAGCTGAATTATCAGTATTGGGGTTATCCTCTGTTGCATCTGCTTTTGTAACAATCAAAACACCAGCAAAACTCAATAATATACCCAATATCTTATTTTGGTTAATCTTTTCAATTGATACCAAGTATCCAATGATTAAAGTAAAGAAAGACGATGTTGACGACAATATAGTTTGTGATGCCACCGAAGTATACGACAAGGAAGCATTAGTAACCAAGTTGGCCGAAAACCATAATACGATAAACTGTAAAGATAACTTGGCTGTTTCGTAAATATTGATATCTTGGTCTTCGTCTCCGCCTTCTGCTAACTCGTTGGAATCAATAACACGTAATGTTTGCTCCTCCAATACTGCTAAGTTATCTCTAGATCCGTAATCTTGAATTAAATCTTGCTCCAGTTTATGACTTACTTTACTATAGCGGTATTCTTGAGTGAACTTATCGATAAATTCCCGTACAGATAATTTTTCAAGTCGCAAATAGGGTATCAAGTAAAAACAGAAACAGCTCGTGTTAATATAAGTGATGAAAAATGGTTTTCTATAAGTGTCATCCTCAACAACTGCATTGACCAAGAAACTGGACAGCACCCAAAATATAACCACTGCGGCAAGATTAATCAAACCTAGTATCCATTTTTGTCGGGAATGTAGCGTGCTATCTGGAATAAAAAATGCACGTATATACCTTAGAATTGTGAGTTTTATGTTGTCGGTTGTTGACATTGAATCAATGTATGTGATCACACAAGTAAGTAAAGGAAGAAACCTTCTTGTAAAACTGTGGTGTCAACAAGTATATATAATGTAATAAAATTTGTTGATAGTTGATGTTAGGAGATGATGGGAAAGTTCCAACCTGATAACGGCAGCTAAAGACAAACAGGAGAAAAAAATACAAAAAAAAAAGAAAAAATTTTCTTTTGTCGTGTATTGTGTATTATTTTGACAAGACAATCAATTCTGTACTTCGTTTCGTTTCAGTTCAATTAGATGTTAGGGGAGGAGGAAGAAGTAGTAAGTAAAAAAAATACTGAGTCAAATTCTTCGTGCACAATTGTAAAAATTGGGGATTAAAAGAAAGAAAGAAAAAATTCTGTCAAGGCCACACGCGATATATATTCTCCTATATATTTGTCAACATAATGCCACCAAAAATGTATGTATAAATTATCTGGTACTGCTTATTCTTTTTTTCTTTTTTCTTCGTTTGAATCAATTCATTATTAACAAGCTAACTGTTTTAAAGAAAATCTGTCAAGCCATTCAAATATGAAAGGAGTGGTCTAAGTAAGTTTAAATTCGGTGCACATGTTGGAATGTCCGGTGGAATTTCAAACGCGGTACTCAACGCCATGGACATTGGTGCCAACAGCTTTGCATTGTTTCTAAAATCACCACGAAAATGGGTTTCTCCAGATATTAAAGAGGAGGAGATCAAGAAATTTCATGAACTATGTGAAAAATATGGTTATAATTCGAGAACAGACATTTTGCCACATGGCTCTTACTTTATTAATTTAGGTAACCCTGACCCTGAAAAGGAAGAAAAAGCTTATGGATCATTTCTAGATGATTTGAAAAGATGTGAAAAATTAAACATTGGAATGTATAATTTCCATCCTGGTTCCAGTTTGGATGGGGATCATAAAGAATCGTTGGCACGCTTGGCTAAGAATATAAATAAAGCAATTGAGGAAACTGAATTTGTTAAAATTGTCATTGAAAACATGGCAGGTCATGGGAACTTGATTGGCTCTAATTTGCAAGACATCAAAGATGTGATTGATATGGTTGAAGAGAAATCTAGAGTTGGTGTGTGTTTGGATACATGTCACTCGTTTGCTGCCGGTTACGATATCTCGGATAAGGAGAAATTTGAAGATTTTTTAAAACAATTTGACGAGATAATAGGAGCTGAGTACCTAAGTGCTATTCATTTAAATGATTCAAAAGCGCCACTCGGTGCAAATCGAGACTTGCATCAAAAATTGGGATATGGCTTCTTGGGATTAGAGGTTTTCCGAGTGATTGCCAATAGTGATAGATTAAAAAACATTCCAATTATTTTAGAAACTCCAGTGGGAAATGATGACTCGGTTTATGGAGAAGAGATCAAATTATTAGAGTGGTTAGAGGGTAGACCTATTGACAACCCTGAATTTATCGCCAAAAAGGATGAACTTTCAAAACTAGGGAGCAAAGAACGTGCAGAACATTTAAAGAAATTTGAAGCAAAGAATGCTAAAGCTGAAAAGAAATCGGCTAAAAGAAAGAATGGTGAAGATATTATGAGTGCTCTTACTAAGAAAGCCAAAAAAAAGGAATAAATAGGTTTGTAGTTTTGTATTATAGTACACGACATTTCTTATAGTGACTTCTTGTAATGGTCCATGAGGCGAGCAAAATGTAAAGAAAGAGAAAAGCTGAGAGAAGAAAAAAAAAACCATAACATAAGGATACTACATTTTAACACCAATCAACTTTCCCTTCATTCGCAAAGTCAATTGAATATCGAAATGTTTGGAGGAGGAGCATCATCAGGTTTTGGAGGATTTGGTTCTAGTACTACAACCAACAATTCACCATTTGGAGGCGGAGCCGGAGCCGGAGCCGCTACAACTAACACTGGGGCATCACCATTTGGATCAACTAATACAAACACAACAGGTGGTGGTATCTTTGGTAGCAACGCCAATTCCTCAACAGGGTTTGGTTCATCCAATGCATTTGGTGCTAGCTCTAATACAAATACTACACCGGCATTTGGAGGTAATACTGGAGGTGGACTCTTTGGTTCCACGGCCAACGGGACCGGTTCATCTCCGTTTGGTCAGCAACAACAACAACAACAACAACCACAGCAAACTACATCTGCGTTTGGGTCTTCCAACAATTCAGGATCTGTTTTTGGGTCATCAGCTACTGGAGGTGGTTTATTTGGTAGCAAGCCAGCTACGTCAACTTTTGGTGGTTTCGGGTCCACTACTGCAAATGCATCTTCACCTTTTGGAGCATCTACCACAAATGCTTTTGGTGGTGGCGCAAGTGTCGACCCAAATGTCAATAATGGTACAGCTGCAAAGCAATTTACTCCATTCACAGAAAAGGATTCGGCTAACATGACTAACGTTTTCCAAAACATTTGTTGCATGCCGGAATATAAAAATTTCTCTTTTGAAGAATTGAGATTGAAAGATTACGAACAAGGAAGAAGGTTCCCACCAGCAGGTGCTACTGCTAATGCCGGCTTTGGTGGCGCTGCAGGCACTAATGCTACAGGAGGGGGGTTTGGGTTTAGTGGTGCTGCTACTGGTGCCTCACCTTTTGGAAGTGGCACTGCTGGAGCAGCAAACCCTTCAGGCTCAGCTTTTGGGTCTGCTTTTGGATCAACTTTTGGCAACAAGCCAGCTGGGACCTCTCCATTTGGGGCTGCTTCTACAACAGGTGCATTTGGAGGTACAAATCAGAACCAGTCACCTTTTGGTTCCAATACAGCAGGAACTTTTGGTTCGGGTGCATCCAATACTTTTGGAGGTGGTGCTAACAGCACTTTTGGTAAACCAGCTACAGGATTTGGTTCTTCTGGTGGGGCATTTGGTGGCAATACGAACACTGGAGGAGCAGGTGGTGGTTTATTTGGGTCGAGCGGTAATGCTTTTGGTGGTCAAAGCTCATCGGGATTTGGTGCTGCCAATAATAGTTCCCCATTTGGTCAGGCCCAATCAAACAACGCATTTGGTGGTGCAAACAATAATTCACCATTTGGTCAAAGCAATACGCAACAACAGTCAGGGGGGTTATTTGGAAGTGGGACTGGTAATGCATTTGGTTCAAATACTGGCGGATCTACTTTTGGTTCAAACAATACGGGATTTGGAGCTGGTGGTAATGCTTTCGGTCAACAAGGAAATACCGGGTTTGGTGCTAACAAACCAGTAACTACAGGATTTGGATCATCTACATCAGGAGGTTTATTTGGACAACAAAGTCAACAACAGCAACCAGGCGCTACAGGAGGTTTATTTGGACAAAATCAGCAGCAACAGCAAAATGCAGGAGGTGGATTGTTCGGTGCTAAGCCTGCTGGTGGTTCAGTGTTTGGACAAAGTAATACCAACGCGTCAGGTGGAGGTTTATTCGGTGGTCAACAGAACACCCCAACTACTGGTGGGGGGTTATTTGGGTCAAAACCTGCCGCTTCGGGTGGGTTATTTGGTGGTCAACAATCAGGACAAGCACAACAAGGAGGAGGGTTGTTTGGTCAACAAAATCAACAAAATACATCGGGAGGTGGATTGTTTGGAAACAAGCCTACTGGTCCAACCACGACAAATGGTGGTGGGTTGTTTGGTAATAAACCGGCAACAGGGGGCGGATTGTTTGGTGGTCAACAACAACAAACCCAGCAACAACAACAACCGCAACCATCTCAATTAGGGGGCGGCTTATTTGGAGCCAAACCTGGAACAACTGCTTCACTGGGTGGTGGGTTATTTGGTGGCCAACAACAAACTTCTAATGTTGGAGGTGGCTTGTTTGGAGGTGGTGCAGCATCGACAGGTGGGTTATTTGGAGCCAAGACAAATGCCAACGCAACCTCTAATTCCACTTCGACGGGAGGATTATTTGGAGGTGCAACAACAGTACAACAACAGCCACAACAAGCTCAACAAGCATTGGCTAGCATCAATTCTCAAAATCCTTATGGTAACAACCCACTTTTCCAATCCATAACAGGAACATCATCACAACAACAACAGCAGCAGCAACAACAACAACAAACAAACAATCTCCCACAGTTTTCGTTGGTTAAATCTGCGGCACCTATTAAGAAGGCAGTTACTCTAGGAAGTACTTCGCAAAAGGTTACTCCGTTGTTCAAGGTGAGTTCATTACCAACAAAAACCTCGACAGAATTGGTAAAGGAAGATACAGTCAAGAATAAGAAAACAGATGATTTGTTTTCAGCCGCTACTGACCAGGCAATCATATCTTCTGATATTTTCAGACCAAAGGAAAGTTTTAAAAGTTTGGTTTTGGATAAATCGAAGGCTTCTAATGCGTTATTAACAGAGCTGTCATCAGGACCAACGAAACAGGTAACATTTGTTTTAGATAAATCAGAATCGAAAGAATTATCTGCATCTACACCAGAACCTTTAGATAAAGACGAGAAAAGTAAATTGGAATTGCAAGGAGAGCAACAAAAACAGCAGCAAGGTCAAGATCAAGATTCTGATGTTGACAGTGAAGGGTATTGGATGTCACCTTCGCTTCAGGAATTGAAAAAGAAATCACTCCTTGAATTGAAATCTATTCCTAAATTTAAGATTGGTAGAAAACATTATGGTGAATTAGAATTTCTTGAACCGGTAGATTTAACTTCTATTGTCAATTTAGATGACATTGCTGGAAATTTGGTTACGTTTTCCAACAAGACTTGTGTTGTATACCCCGACGATAATAAGCCTAAGCCAGGAGAAGGATTGAATTTACCAGCACGAATCACATTAGAAGGATGTTATCCAATAAATAAAGCTGATAAATTGCCAATATTAGATCCTAAAAGTGAAATTGTTAAACGTCATATTGAGAATTTAAAAACGATACCAGAGATGAAATTTATTAGCTACGATCCTACAAATGGTCATTGGACGTTTGAAGTACAGGAAATGGATTAAAAGATCTCTCTGTGTTTTTTTATTTCTTCCCATTAATCCTGTTGTTGTATATTATTTTCACGTAGTTATTAATTATACTCAATGTTTTCGGGTATAATCGAATTGAATAAATGACTAAAGTCAGATCTTGTTTTTTTAGTAATAAACGAATGATATTAAAATTTACATTTATACGTATTATTGTTATTGTTACTAAGGATGATTTTGTGTTAAGGCAGAGCTCAGTCCAGAAGAACAATCAATTATGAATTTGGTCTTAGATTGATTTTGTGTACATTCAACAAAGATGACATAGGGTGAATGAATAACTTCCATGAATAAGTACAACAACAAAAAAGTGTATTGTTATCTCTTTCATTGGCTATGGGTTGTAAGTAAACATTTGAATTGTAAATTAGTAAAAAATTTACGTGTTTTTTTCAATTGACATGAGATGAAATTTAAGCTACACAAGCTCGCAAAATAGTTTTGTCCCCACGCCTCCCCCATTGTCCCCCACATACACACACAGACAAAACATTTGCTACGGCAATGGCTTCGACCGTTTTGTTCTTACTCACAGGTGACAGAAACAGGCAAGTCAATTGATCAATGGTCTACAAATGAATTGTTGATCTACGTGAAGAAGTTGAATTGGTGAATATACACATATAAAAGTAATCCGATTTTCTAAACATTCTGGGCTACAAACCAGCTCAGTTTCTGTGGTTCATTCTTCAAAATCAAATTAATTTTTACAATTGCTTGTTAATTTCAGGCGTTCATAAAAATGGAGGGAGGGGAGGAAAAAAAGGATTTTTAGATCAAGACTAGTTTTCTGGATTAATTAATTAATTAATTGTTTGTTATTTTCCTTGCCTAGTTTAGATAGTCTACTTTTTTTTTTTTTGTTCTTAATTAATCAAATCAAGTTCACCTTCAACCTCGCTACTAGCCATTATTTACAAATTAAAACAAAAACAGATAAAAAAACAATTATCTCCCCATTAACTACAATTATTTTTTTTTAACTCAAATAAACAAATCTATACAACAACTACATCTCCACTACTTCTTTTTCTACTTATATATTCATTACAATCAGATGTCTTTTGCTTATGCCACTCTTTTAATAGGGGAATCCTATTTACCAGGTGTATTAACTTTGGGTAACAGATTAAAACAGTTGGGCACAAAACATAAATTATTGATCTTATTAGATGTCAGTTCAATTTCATTACAAAGTAAACAATTGATTGAGTCAATTTATGATGAATTGATTCCTATCGATAATCAATTGATTTTATCTCCATTGCAGAAGTTGAGTGAACAATTACAACGTCAAGAATTATCAATTAGTTATTCAAAGATTTTATTATGGAATCAATTAGATTATGATTCGATTGTTTATCTTGATGCCGATGTATTACCATTACAAAATTTAGATCGATTGTTTATTGATTATGATGTTGATGATAATCAAATTGGTGCTGCTTCTGATTCTGGATGGCCAGATATTTTTAATTCCGGGGTGTTTAAATTGAAACCTAACAAACAAACATTTGAACAATTATTGGAATTTAGTGTTGATCCAAACAATACTTTTGATGGAGGCGATCAAGGATTGTTTAATGAATATTTCAAGTTGGAGAATTGGATAAGGTTACCTTATTTATATAACGTGACACCTAACTATCGTCAAGATTATCAATATTTACCAGCATTCAATAGATTTTTCAAGGATATTAAAGTATTACATTTTATTGGTCAAGTGAAACCTTGGCACTATGAAAATGTCTTAGCAAGTGATTTGGCCAACTTTCATCAGTATTGGTGGGACGAATTTAATAAGCTTATTGGAGATGATGTTGCATTGAAATATACATTGTTGAATTTACCTAGAGGTGAAGCAACAAAGTTGAAATTTGGTAAAACTGTGAATGCATGGGATAAAAAAGATATTGAACAAGACACTGAATTGGTAGAAGAAGAAGAAGAGGAAGAAGAAGTAGTCAGTCACAGTCCAATTTTCCCTTGGGAACATCGTCAAGAGAAAAGACAGCCTACTCGTGTTTTCCAAAATATTCCTACTACTTCTACTGTAGGTAATGTATCGGGAAAATCTGGTACAAAGGAGGAACAAGAGTTGGATAGAAGTACTGAAACTTTGAAAAGAACTCATATCTCCTAAGTTGACAAGAATGCCACTAGTTTTTCTTTGGAATAAAATTATGGGCTTAAGAATGATTTGAAAGATTAATCAAATCCAGATGAGTGTTTAGATGAGAAAGAGAAGACAAAACAGGAAGAGAAATAGTTTGGATGTTAGTCAATATTAATCAGAACAATTGACTACCACAGGTATTATATGTCCCCCTTTTTTTTTTTACTTGTTTATTTTATTTTATTCTTTTTTTAAAATTTTTTGACCTGGCATTGATTTGGTTTGTTCTAGATATTCTGGTTCCAGGATTTTGTTTTGTGATAATGTCATTTTTATCATTATGTTTAACATAACTATTCCTTAATTTTGTTTAATTCTATTTATTTTATATTATGATTGTTTTTATTAAATTAGAATTAGTAATTAATATATATGTATATCTTTCTAGATTCATTGTAGTGTTGGGTGCATAAATTGATAACCACTCTCAAATAAATCCTGATACAAAAAAAACTGACTCGAAAAAAATTAAGAAAAAAATGCCATCACCAAGAATCGAACTTGGGTCTAATCGGGATTGTAGTTCGCAGTGCTTAAAACACCACAACGATTTATAATGACCACTATACTATGATGGCTTATTGTTGATTTTCTAAAATCCATAAGTATTAAGTAAAGTGAGTATTCAAACTTTTCAAAACCATGTTTGTTATTTATAATGACTATTCATATATTTACTATTAAATTTTATAGTCATTTATCATCTCAGTATTAAAATAAGTGTAAATTTTAAGATTCCAGTAAGATATTCGACTATAATGTCAGTGTTACGAGGAGATTCACTTTTTAAGGTATATTTGACCAAAAAAAAGAGATTGCGTATATGAAGTCAAAAATTATCAAACCTACATTAAATCAACACCTAGTTGAGTAATCATGAACAATACAATGTAATTCAAAAGTTTTTCCAGATGATACAATAGTGTTCCACGGTTTTGTTTGGCTGTGGTTATACATCATTCAGCAGTACTTCAAGAGCTGTCAGATTTTTCAGAGAAAAAAGTTGCGAAATTAGAGCTAAAAAACAAAAATATCCCTTTTAATTAACGACCATACTGCCATCAATTATTTTTCATGTTTCATCAATATAATCTAGTTAAACCTGCCAAGATGGACAAGAACTTAATCCAAGCGTAAATTTGAAATATCAAACAACACCACAGCAAATCATGCCCCTGTTATTATTTAGAACTATTTAATCCGAATCCTCATCACTGTCACCAATATATCGCATATTATTATTATTATTATTTATACCCTGTAATTTGTAATAAAATATGCAGTGAGTGAAAATATTGATATTTTTTTCATTTATTTTAATTCAGTTCTTATTTATTATGGACAATTGGTCTGCCACCTAACCAAATGCATAATGTTGTAATAATAATATATTATGGGTGAAAATATCACAACAACAACAACAACAACATCTATAAGGCGGGACCATTTGTTATGGTTAGTACCACTTTCATTTCATTGCCAGATCGACAGTCTATGATGACTACCACCTGTTAACAAAAGAAAATAAAATACCAACATAAAATATCCCTACACAAAACAATATGCAAAGCTGGGAAATTCAAGAAGGTGATAAGATGGAGTAAGATGTATGGAAATATTTATCCTGTTTATTTCTCCAATGGTTGGGGATAAAAAACGACCAAATTTAGTCCAACAGTAAGAGAGTTTCTGATAATTTGAGCAAATATCTACTTTCCTAATTTGTAAACGCTACTCATTACACACCCTTCTTGTTTGGTAGTATGCTTTTACAATACAGTTATGTACCTCTGCAAGTTTTAGCGGGGTCAGAAAAGACGACAGTGTCAATTGCACTAACAATAAGATCACAAAATAGTGGAAAAGTAGAAATAATAGAAGAGGAAGGGGCCCCAGCAGTCGGCCCATGAATCAAACGAAGTTCCACACACTGTATAACACAACACAAATAACCTTGAACAATGGAGCTTCCAGTGATCCCTACCAAACAAGAAAATACCTGATCCTTGACTGCTATTGTAAAAATCAATTTACAAAGAAAAAAAAAGAAGAAGAAAAAGAAGGAGGGCCGGGATAGCAATAGATAATTGAAGTATTAAACGATGAGAAATATAACAATAAGGAACAACAACAACAACAAGAAGAAGAAAAGTTTTTTGTCTTTGTAACACAATGTATGATTGCTTAGAATAATTTAATAGTAAATTAATACATTGTACAGTTCACCAACTCTAATTGTTTATATTTGTACTTTGTTTTTTTCTTTTCAAATCATTTTTCTATTTCCTTCACTAAAAAACCATGCAAGAACCATGTCATATTTCCACATAATTGAATAATAAGAAAAAAAAAAAGAGAAGACAGACACATTGCACACATCAACCCACAAGAATTTTTCACATTGTTCTTGGTCAATGTTTCCTGCTTATCCGAGGTCATTTATTCTAATAATATAATTCAAAATTCAAGCTCGGTGTCGATTTTCAGAATTTTTAAATACATGATCGTCAAAAATGGTATTATTCAATTGTATAAAAACAACAGAAACCGAAATAGCTAAATTTGTGTTTTAAAACTCAGCCACCAAAGGCCACCACTATTGCCGCTGTAGTTCTCTACCTCATCTGACTGACTCCCCCTTTAGCTAGAATAATAATAAACGCTATTATTATTATAACTAGACCACTTAGGGTTTTAATTTAACCTGAAACATGTATATTTTATTTTATTTTTGATGATTTGTTACCCCCTTGCACCTTTGAAGCTTATTAGAAGGAATTAGGGGAACCGTTATTTAATATCTATCCTCTAGAAATCGTAACTGCAATATTATAAAATTTTTTTTGGGTGTAATTCTCGCCTAGTATCGCTAGAAGTTGACAAATTTGCCCACCAACAATACACAAATAATAAGAATAATAGTCCACAAACAGTAATCTTTTCAAAGCTCGGCTAATCTACAGCACTATCGAGAATAAAGGTTCTGATTTGTTGGTTTTTTGTCGAGTGGTATTTCAAGATACAAGCAAGCAAAATGACCTTGTTTTTAGTTTTTTTTAAATCGAATGAGGTAATGTATGGTACATGAAACTAAAGAATTTCAAGTTTGTGCTTACTCCTTATTTGGTAACGATGTATTGTTCTCCGGGGTTCGTTTTTACTTGGGATTGTATGGAATCAGAGTTAAGAACTACTTTGTCAATGTTGCTAAAATTGAAGGTACAATTTCATGAGCAAAGGCAACAACTACCATGATGCCAGATACTGCATAAACTTGGAATTGCATAATTTACTAAGCTGAAATTTAAACAGGAGGATATCGAAATCTATAAATTTAGTCAATTCTAAGTGGAAAGATTCTTCGCCGAAATAATTAGGTCAAGAGATTTCAACGCCGAAATTGCAATACAATACGAGGAATACCCAATAAACAAACAAACAAACAGGCAGTAAGATATAATAATTATAATACTCCTACCCAATATTTTTTCTTACTTTGCATTGCTTCAGGAACTTGTTACTTTTTATTATTGTAGATTTGTAAACGAAATTTGATTTTGAAATTTTCAGATTATCAATTTTCCGACTAATTTAATCCATCAATAATAATAAGCTCAAGAATTACCATTATCCATAAATTAACCCAATGTACATTTACAGTTAAGCTATTCAACATTTCCGGGGAGAGAACTAGGGCGGGCGTGACCGAACAGAGGGTAATTTTTAGATTTGAAGCGGATAAGAAACTAAAATTCAAAAACAGGAATTAGACTTAACATTTATGCATGAATGAGCCTATATAGTATTGACAGGGTGATGGTGGCACTATTACAAATCCAAATAAAGTAACATAACCCAAGTGATTAGTCAAATTTCAGGTTGTGCAAATTATTGAAAGAGCCCAACCATAGTATAGGGACTTGAAAGTCTTCGTAAAGTCAAAACTAAAGTGTATCATGTTGGTTTTGTTTTTTTCCGTTTCTTTCTATTTTTACCCGCTTGACATAAAAAATTTGTTTTACTAATTTAGGCGTACAAATACTTCAAAAACAGTAATTATAAGCGATACTTATCATTACTCGTTTCGTTGTGTGTTTGAAAACGTTATCAATTAGTAGATGAGATACAACAATTCAGACACAAAGAAAAGCTATAGTAGACAATGATAATATCAAAGAAAACACTGGTTCAAAAGAGAGATGGAAGTCCGATTAACTGGTGAAAAGGATACAACATCTACTAGGATACACAACATAGTTAAGTTGCTTGGACTAAAACTATAAGCCACAAAAGATTTCTGAATTGCCTTAGTTTAGTAATGTTGTCAAAAACTAGATGGAAATAGAGATACACACACAGAGAGAGATTGAAAGTAGCTACAAACTCTGAAATACCTGATATCCTATCTTGTATAGACACAAAATGACGGTGTGTTCGCTGTTGTTGATGACTGGTCCTAGTTTAATTCTAGGTTTGTCATTTTTATTTTAAAATCATGTGGTGTTTATTATTATCGTTATTTTTCATGAATGCTATATATAATATTTGGAATACTTATTGTTCGAGTAACGGACCAAACTAACCCACATTTCCTAAAAGAAAGAAAAACAAAAGAAACAAGGAATAATAATAATATATTTGAGATCCTTATGACAAGAAAGGATAATAATATTATTATCATTAAAACAGTGTCACAGATTGTGGTCCTCTTAACCAGAAAGCTAGTTGGATCGATAACACAAAAATTGCAGTTTGGACTCATTTTCCTATTGTCTTGGGGTATTAGGGGTTTTGACTCACCTAATTATCTACTGAAACCCATTTTAGGTTTCCAAGAATATTGTTCACATTTTTATTCAAGTTATTGTATAATTATCTGTTTCTAGCGGTTTGAAGTTTTGATGTCTTGTGAGTGTTTCTATGGTAATTTGAATTAAAATACCATCAATAATAATAATAATACAATGAATATTTTTTTGATCGTAAAAATTTGAAGCAGAAAGAAGGAGACAGGATTGTGAATTAATAAGGATCAGTTATTTTTTTCAATCCTGAGTGTATTTCAGGATGGTCAGAATTGCATCAAAGAACACAAAACGTATGATAAGAGTAGTATTTAACCAATGCATCAGTAATGTAAATACAGATAACCAGAATCCATGAACAACATTGACGCGGCTCCAAAGAGGTAGATTAATAGATACAATCAATCTATAAAATAATATCAACATAAATGATAACAACAACTATTATATTTCTATCTTTTCTTGTTCTATTTTGTTGGATTCAAAGATATATAATAATTAACTTGTCAGTCAGTAGCTACTCTGAGAAAATAACAACAAAACAACCAACCAAACAACCAACTTAGCGAAAACCCACAGATATCTGCATACTTATTTATAGCTATTCTCTTTATATGTTAAATTTTGAGATAGTCTATCACATTCATAACCCCCAAAAAGAATGTTACCTGGAAGTCAGGGAGCCGAAAACTCCTGGTAGGGCCCAAAGTGTTTCATGAAAGTTGACGACGAGGGTTTTCACAATATCTTCAAATTGCAAAAGTATAGTGCAATGTATGTATGTGTGTGTGCGTACAACCAAAAAATCAAAAATTTGTGTTCCAGAATCTATTGTGTACGTGTTTTTGTATCACTTTCTCTTATTTTTGCAATTTTGCTCTCCTTTAGCTGCAACCAGTTAAAAGAATAAACACACGAAGAGGCTAGAGTTTTAGTTTACAAGTACAATACACACAGAGATTAATGATCCACAAATTGATTTTCTTAGTTCTTGTCTTGTCACTTCTCGTCTTATTTTCCTTTTCTCTCTAGGGAAAATGGGTCGTTAACTCTTGGTCTAAATTGGGTTTACTCTGCCTATCACCTTTTTAAGATTAGCAGATGGTCAACACTTGTAGGACACACAAGGAACTTCACACAAAGAAACAAAATTCTAAAAAGAAATAAATTGAAGTTTAAAGACAAAACTTAAAGATGAAATGCAAAAACGAAAAAAAAAAAAGAAGTCAATATTTTAACTTGAAGAAATAAAGTTATTTTTCTGTACTTCTTCGTTTGTGTTTCTATCTCTTTGTTTTAAACTATTTTAATTACTTTGTTCATACTGTTATGTTCTTAATTTTACTATAGACTTTGTTGTTTTATTTCTAGGTGACCAACATCTGAGTTTTTTTTATCATTTCAAATTTCAACAAGAAAACAGTTGTGGAAATAGAAAACCTTGCCACTTTTGCTTTTGTGTATTTGGGGGTTTACGTATGCTTTAGTACATGCACAATCATGTACGTATCAGTTCAGTTGCATGCAAGTTTATGCAAGTTTAGGTGTGCATTTGAACACGTCTTGCTTTTTTATTTTGTGCAAACAATTTTACATATGTATGCAGCATTGACTAATCTATACCACGTAATTCATTGATTTGTTGTCTCCCAAGGCTTATTCTTGTTGGTTGTGGTGGTTAATTGTTTTTCCTTTTTCCTTTATTTCTTTTTTTTTTTATTTTGTTCTTTTTGTGGCAAAAGAGAAATTAATTTGTAATAAATTTGAATAGGATATATTTCCGAATAAGTCACAACTCCCCACCTCATTCCATCCCATTTTTCATTCTCATCATCATTAACATCTCACCCATTCTCTCACTCTAGTCCATTACATATTAACAGATAGATACATACATATATATAAATGTGCATGTACTGCCACTTTATTTTCACTTTAATATTGTAAATTTATTATTTTACACCTATTTTTTTTGTTCTTTCTATTGTTTTGATTATCTTTGCTACCAAATATCTTCTACTTGTAAAAGGACAAATCCCTTTGTGAATTCATAACTTTATTCATTAATCATCACACATTTGCATTTGCATTTAATTTGGGCATTTCGTTTTTAACACAACCATTATTTACTTTCCCACCTCCCATTTAGAATCAAAAAACAATAAAAGGATCCTACTTGTGACTGGAAAACTTCACAATTATTATTGAACCATTTGGCGAGTGTTAGTTTTTTTTTTTATTATTATTATTAATTTTAATAATATTCAAACTTACTACAAATAATACCAAAAAATATTATAACTGTTGGTTTCAGTGGTATAATTTGTTTTGATTTTTTTTTTTTGGTTTTCAACATTTTGGTGATTGTGAATATTATATATTATTGCCTTTTGAAAGCGTTACCAATTGAGATAATCCATTATATTTATTGTATCTTGCATTTGGAGATAATTTTCACATAATCAAAATTGGACCTCCTATATACTCCTCCTAGTTTATCCCCCCCCTCTACTAACTAAAATTTTATAAAAAAACCCCAACCAGATAATCACCTCGAGAATTGGGATACAAAAAAAAATTATTCAGTTTCAATCAAATATATAATAATCAATATCCTCCCCCTTATACATATTTGGTTTAGATTCCTTTCACTTTTTCTTCAAAGTCCCCTTGAATTACTCCCATATCTTTAGCTCTTGATATTCGATTTCATTTATTTTTTTTCTTTGTCGGGGGCCCATTTTACCTTATAGTTGTTTAATTCCGTTTTTAGAAGATTCAGCGGCGGAAAAGAAAAAAAATCCCACATACACACACTCATTCAGATACACAGATACACACACACACAATCGATTAGCAAGTTTATCTTAATTACAACCAATTGGTCAATCAGAATTAATATTATTATTATTACTATTAAAGAAATAATTACTAAGAAAGGCCGAAAGCAAAAAAGAAAGATTAGAATTTAGAACTTAAACTATCAAACCGAAAGAAATTTATATTCATTATTGTCAAAAGTCTAATTTTATCTTAAATTATAACTTTCAATTCTATTTCTTTCAAAATTATTATTTTAACTTTCTTTATAATTGTCAGCTTTGGTTCCAAGTTTTATGATAGCTGAATAATATCAATACTGATACATTATCATCATTTTACTTTAACGATAAACGTCATACAAGATACAAGAAAGATCAGTTTAGAAGGTGATACCAAATTTCTCAAAGCATCGAACCATTAGACTCAAATAACCAATCAATCAACATTGATTTTATTCTTGTTTAAAGTTCAAAATCCGACACAAATAATAATACAAACATTTATATTTGATTTTTAAAAAGATACATTGGTGCTTACTATACATGAGTTCATTCAATTCTAATTCCAATCCGGCGAATGCTCAGAATTTGTCTAGTTTTCAATTTCAACCCCCTAAAGAAGACGTTATATTTGATACCCATCAAATGCTGCTATCGGTACCACAGCTGAGGTACTACGCTTCATCAATGATGCAACAATCACAACAAGGGCAACCACAGTCGCAAACTTCGCAGCAACAGCAACAACAGCCTTTCTTGATGAATATTCCTCCAGCATTTACCCAAACCCAGCCTCAACAAATGCTTTATGCCATGCCACCTCTTCAAACCCAACAACCGTCTTCTTCGTCAGCAACGACAAATAATGTAGTTCCACCTCATCATTACAATCAACAACAGCTGCAACAACAACAACAGCAGCAGCAACAATACCAGCAAATGCAACCGCAGCCAAATAATATGCAGTTCTTTGATAACACCATACCTAATTATTTAATTATGAACCAAACTATTTCTCCCAGTCAAACGCAAACAACTGCTCAACCAAATATTTCTTACTACAATTATTCAACCCAACCTCAGTTACAGCTGGCTCAACCAATATCACATAGTCAGCCACAACCACAACCACAAGCAACACAACCAAGATCAAATAGAAGTAGACTGCAAACGAGCTTTTCTAAACCAAGAGGTAGCAGGCAAGTTAGTGGCAGTGGCAGGTCAACCGGGGCCAAGAAACAATCAGCAATCACACTGGGCAGTACTGGTACTGGCCCTGCCCGAAATGCTGATACAGGTATGACATCAGTTGCTAATAGCACTTCCACAACCACTATGACAACCACCAACAATAACAACAAATTGTCTGTTTCAGCCCCAGTAAATGTGATATATGCTAATCTTCCTGAGAGACTTCAACAGGTGTTACCAGCACCGCCGTTATCACGTGCTCCAGTAAGACCTGATGTAACGGTCAATTTGACATCAAAACGAGCCAAAAGAAAATCAAAATTCACTCCGGAACAAGATGACATGATCGTGAATTTGAAGAAAAAGGGGAAATCATGGGTTGAAATTGCCGAAATCACTGGTGTTGGATCATATTTAGCGGCACGGAATCGATTTCAAGTTATTGTTGGACAGCAAGGAAATAACAATTCGAGTGCATGGGATAATACTGATAAATTATTTTTGAATCAATTATTAGATGCTGGAGAAATAGAAAAATGGAGATTTATATGTTGTGAATTGAATAAACTGACAAATAAAAATTTCACCGATTATGAATGTCGAGAAATGATTCGACAATTGTTTTGGTTGAATCCTGCTAGCTTTGGAGTTAATGAGGAAACCATTATTGAGTCCCAAAAGGAAAAGAAATTGACTGAGAAAACAATTGAACAACGTGAACAACAACGTAAAAAGAGAGCTTCTGCTAACCATTCACCTCCTGATTCTGATTCCATCACTAATACTAATAATAACCAACAAGAGGTTAAATATATCGATCCTCAATATAAAAATTATCAAAGCCAATTGATGCCAAATCAGAATACTGGATCTGGTGCTACCAAGATTTCCTCAACGACACCCCCACCTCCATCACAAGCGTTATCCAATAACGTCAATACTATGAATAAAAATATTGTGTCATCTGCCCTTGGTGGTACATCTTTTTCTCAAGAACAACATTCATTGCATTCAAACCAGCATCATCATAACCATCAGCAACATCCACTCATCCATCATCATCAGTACCAGCAGCAATCTTCATTACCTCCTCCACCAACTATCCCATCTACAATTCCCACATCTTCACTTAGCATACAACAGCAGCAGCAACAACAGCAGCAACAGTTGTATAATAAACAGTTTTACTAAGTTAGCTTACAAATTTTTGATGTAGTGTTTAATGTAGGGGTTTATATTTTTTGTATACGCATACATGTAACTACAAACTATCAACAACGCCGTAATATTGATAATAATATCATTATTCGTTTAAATAAACTCCTTCTGACTTACTCGTAAGTCTTTCCCTTTCGTTCCTCCTAGAATTGTTTTTCTTGTTGTGCCAACTTACGTTGTACAACATTGATTTTATCTTGTGGTAATTGATTGGGTTTATCAACTCGAGTCCCAACTCTAATGTCACTTTGGATTCTAACAACTCCATGTTTTTCATGCAACAATTGATGCATTTGTCCAATCAAATCCATTACTTGATCCCAAGGTCCAGCAATTGTGGTTCCTGCAGAATGTAACGTGGTTTCAAGGGGTGAGTCACGGGCTAGTTTAGTGATAGCGGTAATTTCATCAGATACTGAACTAGAATTGGTACCAATCTAAAAAAAAAATAAATTTGAAATTAGTAATTTGGAACTTTGGGGAAGGTTTAATGTTATATGTAATTGGTAAATGTGATTATGTGGTAGAATTCATCAACATGCGCACAATTGTGAAGATGAGTCATACATACTGGTATTAAACAAATATCAGCCAAACAATGCAATGTTACTGCCATTGTTGAATGTGAAATAATTAATTATATTATGTATATGGGATAAGAGAAAGGAGGGTTAATGAAGATAAGTTTTTTTTTCCAGGTGTTCTACTTTATCGCCAAAAATAGTGTGGCCCGGATTAGACAGACAAATAACTTTCCTCATAGAAGCATACTTTTCTTTACTTACTGAATATGCAGGCCATCAATCAATCCAGTTTGATTGTTAATTGAATGATAGTATTACGAGCAAGAGTATTCGTTATGCGATGTATTGTACCCCACTATCAGGTCTATCTTCTATTTGTAGAAATCAAACAGAGATATGAGGCAACCACCTTTTTGAGTACAGTTGAACATTTCTACACATCAGTAATTCTTCTCTTGAATAATAAATAACAATAAAAAACTTATATTATAAATATTATACTAAAACATTGTCAATTTCTAAAGAATTGACTCGCTATGGTAAGTCTATTAGTAGGTTTAAAAGGGTAAATAAATAACTGTCTCACAACCTAGACATATCGAATGCGTACTTTCAGATCCCCTTATCATAAAAATTTAACAGCATTCCAAACCCCATTAGGGCTTACTCGAATATATAGTACTTCCACCAGGGTTTCACAAACTCGGTGGCAATTTTTATCAACATCTAGACATAAGAAGAAAATTCTACCAAATAAACTGTTTTTTTTTTGTCAAACATTCTTTTCAACATGGGGTCAAAAGTCGTGTAACTTACAAAATATTTCGATAAGAGTTGAGTCTTCTTATTGGTGAGGATATAGTGGTTATCACGTGATATACAATTAATTGCTTTAGTTCCAACTATCTCTACAACTACAGCAATCAATGGCTTCTCACCATTAGAATCCTAAAATGCTTGGACCTGAAATCTGTTCTGACGAAAGGGTAATACTATAATCACCGAGAGAGTTATTGTAAACCAGATTCACGGATTATTTGACTTTCCTTCGTTCCCTGACTCTACTGCTGTTGTAAGAATGAGACAAAGTTTAGACGGTATCTCAGTGTAGCTTTTTCCTCATTGTCTTCGTTCTATTCTGATTTTTTGTCGAACACAATTTCTACTATTGTTGTTTGACTTGCAGATTAACCATGTGATTTATTCAAGCAAAACAGCTTTGATCACTATTGGTACATAATTTAAATTTTCCGTGTGTGTGTGCTTAGTACCCTCAATTTTCATAGTAAAGCGACACAAAATATGATAAATTTGACAACATCTTGTTTAGACAATCTGCAAACATCATACTGCTTTTCCCTTAACCATAGTATGGAACTAAAATTTACTATCTTTGTAAGAAAATCACAAAGGCATTTTAAGAATTTACAATATTATGTAATTATGAGTCTGGATTTAGTCTAGGAAAACACTTTGTATCATAACTTCTCCCACAACTACTTTGTACCTTTGAAATGAACATTGTTTGATTGTGTTACCAATTATTATACTCCAATCCCATATATTATCAGTAGGAATTGACAATGTAGTTTAGCTTTGGACTAGGTAAGAAAATTTCATTTTCACACACAAACGTAGACATGGATACACATGGATCGGTGTGTTCTGATCCATTTTTCATCTGTAAATAGTTTTGACTAGTTTATATGTGTTTGGTATAGGCAAAAGACACAAAGAGTAAGTATTTGAATCCCGCTTTTGATCCATTTTATAAAGTTTATTCGACAATACCACCAGCAACAACAAAACAAAGGAAATAAGAACCCTTGAGGCATGACAATAGGATACTAGTTTTGATAATTTGCCAAGAGTCTTTGAAGTCAAACGTTTTGAAGTTTTCTATATTTCAATCAAGCCATTAAGTTGACTAAAATGAATCAATTTGTACCTCAGCGCATATAACTATACTTTATTCCCGTATAAATCAAAGCTACTCTGTCTGCAAATCAAGAAATTGTTGATTGTATTGCTAGGAATTAAGGAAATGTTTAATACTCTCAGGCGCTACCAAACACAGCACTCTGTTGGCTTACTCGTCATATAGAAATCAAATTAAGGCTTGAAAGAGTGAGGTTATGGTTATGCTGAACAATCTTTAAAACGAATAACTAGTTGATTCGGATAACTAACCTTTTTCAAAAGTAACTTGTTTTGTGCTTTTTTTTAGTTTACCTGTCGAGGAGGAGAAAAATGCCCCACGAATAAGGTTTGTATTCCACCGAGAATTTTTCCAGATAGATATGTGTAGCTTCACCCCGCCACCATCACCACCACCCCGACGAGAAGAAAAATCATCAGTATATAAATCCGGACAAAATCTGAGTACCCCCAACTCGTACAAGATTTTTCACCCACCACCTCCGACATACTCCATATACAAAACTTTACCAAACATGCCCACCTTCAAAGACAAAGAAGATTTCGTCAAGCAAACGAATGTCAGAGCAGAAAAGAACCAAGAACTAATCAAATTTGCCCGTGACAACCTTAACCATTTACCATTCACCGAAAAAGACGGAGGTGCATGGGAAAACTATGAACGAATGATCAGTGGTATGCTCTACAACTGTTTACAAAAAGAATTGGAAACAACACGTATGTCTTGCAGAGACTACATGTTGGACTACGGCAGTTTCAGAACTAGAGATTATAAAACAACCCAAGAATTTCTTGATGCAAAATACAAACATTTAGAAAGTTTCATTGGACATGTTGGCAAAAATGCATTTATGGAATATCCAATCTATTTTGATTATGGGTTTAACACTTATTTGGGTGATAATTTCTATTCCAATTACAATTTGACAATTTTGGATGTTTCCATAGTCAGAATTGGTAATAATGTCAAGTGTGGTCCCAATGTATCTATCCTTACCCCAACACACCCAGTGGATCCCACTTTGCGCTATGATCAATTGGAAAATGCCTTGCCTGTGACGGTGGGTAACGGGGTCTGGTTATGTGGAAGCTGTACCATTCTTGGTGGGGTGACAGTAGGTGATGGCAGCATTGTGGCTGCTGGTGCAGTTGTCAACAAGGACGTTCCACCAAACACTGTAGTTGCGGGAGTTCCTGCTAGGGTAGTTAAGCAGCTAGAACCTAGAGACCCTAACTTTGACACTATGGCAGTTTTGAAACAATATGGTATGGGTTATATAGATTAGTAATTAGATTTGATGTAATGTACACGACTACACTATTTGCTGGTGTCTTTGTTTTTTTTTTGCCTTCCATTATGTCAACTATCTGTTAATAACGTTGCGTCTTTAACAAATTGGTAATCCGCTTTCCAAATTTTTTTTTTCCTTCTTCTTCTTCCTTGTTTGCTCCGTGAATAATTTTATTACAAATTGTATACAACGATTTATTTCATTTGCCACAGTAGGAACAAGTTTTAATACAAGATGTCTGATAATATGCAAATAGATTCCCCATCCCCACAAGAAATTGATGAAGGCTTGTATTCCCGTCAGTTGTACGTGTTGGGTAAGGAGGCCATGCTTAAAATGCAAAATGCCAATGTCTTGATCATTGGACTCAATGGATTGGGTATAGAAATCGCAAAGAACATTGCTCTTGCTGGGGTCAAGTCATTGAGTTTATACGATCCCAAACCAGTATCTATTACTGATTTATCCACACAGTTTTTTTTGTCAGAATCAGAAATTGGCCAACCAAGAGATGTTGCCAGTCGTGAAAAATTGGCTGAATTGAATTCTTATGTTCCAATTAATGTTGTTGACAATATAGATGAAGAAACGTTATTGAAATTCAAATGTATTGTGTCGACCAACATTTCATTAGAAGAGCAAGTTAAAATCAACAACATTACCCATGCCAACAATATTGGTTACATAAATGCTGACATTAAAGGTTTGTTTGGTCAAATATTTGTGGATTTTGGAGACAAATTTACTGTAATTGACCAAACAGGTGAAGAACCATTGAGCGGAATTGTGTCTGACATTGAGAAAAATGGTACAGTTACAATGTTGGATGATAATAGACACGGTTTACAAGATGGCGATTATGTCAAGTTTGCCGAAGTTGAGGGCATGCCCAAATTGAACGAAGGAAATCCCCACAAGGTTGAAGTTTTAGGACCATATGCATTCAAGATTAAGATTGATGAAAGCTATGGTGAATACGTCAAGGGGGGATTATACACCCAAGTTAAAGTTCCTAAAGATTTATCGTTTGAACCATTGACCAAGCAATTGGCAGCTCCTGAATATTTAATTTCTGATTTTGCTAAATTTGACAAACCAGCACAGTTGCACTTGGGGTTCCAAGCCTTGCATGCATTCCAAACCAAGCACCAAGGTGAATTACCAGCTCCATACAATGAACAAGATGCAACTGAAGCATTTAGATATGCTGAAGAATTGGCTACTCAAAATCCATCAATTTTGGGCGAAGACAAACTTGACGAAAAATACCTCAAGGAATTGTTCTACCAAGCTCGTGGTGATATTCCTGGGGTTGTTGCATTTTATGGTGGATTAATTGCCCAAGAAGTTTTAAAGAACTGTTCTTCCAAATTCACCCCTATCAAACAATGGTTATACTTTGACTCCTTGGAATCATTGCCTTCAGAAACGGAATATCCAAGAAACGAAGAGAACAACAAACCAATTGGATCTAGATATGATGGACAAATTGCCGTTTTTGGTAAAGCATTCCAAGAAAAAATTGCCAACTTGAAAGTATTTTTAGTTGGTTCTGGTGCCATTGGTTGTGAAATGTTAAAGAACTGGGCAATGATGGGATTAGGATCCGGACCCGAAGGTAAAATTTTCATTACTGACAACGATTCCATTGAAAAGTCGAATTTGAACCGTCAATTTTTGTTTAGACCTAAGGATGTTGGTAAAAATAAATCAGATGTTGCCGCTTTAGCTGTTCAACAGATGAACCCTGATTTGAAAGGTAAAATTGATTCCAAATTAGACAAAGTTGGACCAGAAACTGAAGATATTTTCGACGACAAATTCTGGACTCAATTGAATATTGTCGTCAATGCTTTGGATAACGTTGAAGCTAGAACGTATGTTGATCGTCGTTGTGTCTTTTACAAAAAACCATTGTTGGAGTCTGGTACTTTGGGTACTAAAGGTAACACTCAAGTTGTCATTCCAAACTTGACTGAATCTTATTCATCCTCCCAAGATCCACCAGAAAAGTCCATTCCGTTGTGTACTTTAAGATCATTCCCAAACAAGATCGATCATACTATAGCTTGGGCAAAATCATTATTCCAAGGTTATTTTGCCGAATCTCCAGAAAGTGTTAATTTATACTTGAGCCAACCAAATTACGTGGAACAAACTTTAAAACAAAACCCAGATATTAAAGGCACATTGGAAAATATCTCCAAGTATTTGAACAATCGTCCTTACACTTTTGAGGATTGTATCAAATGGGCAAGACAAGAATTTGAAACCAAGTTCAACCACGACATTCAACAGTTGTTGTACAATTTCCCACCAGACGCCAAGACTTCTACTGGAGCTCCATTTTGGTCTGGTCCCAAAAGAGCACCCAAACCATTGGAGTTTGATATTAACAATAAGGATCATTTGGACTTCATTATTGGTGGAGCTAATTTATTGGCATTTATCTACGGATTGAAAGAACCTAATGCAACTGTTGATGATTTCAAGAAAGTTTTAGAACAGGTTATCATTGAACCATTCCAACCTAAATCTGGGGTTGAAATTGCTGCCACGGATGCAGAAGCCGAAGAACAAGCCAACAATCTTTCTGGATCTATTGACGATGAACAAATTAGAAAGATTGCTGCTTCTTTGCCTGAACCAAGTACCTTGGCTGGTTACAGATTGACCCCAATTGAATTCGAAAAAGATGATGATACCAACCACCATATTGAGTTTATTACTGCTGCATCTAATTGTAGAGCATTGAACTATGGTATTGAAATCGCAGATGCACACAAGACCAAATTCATCGCTGGTAAGATCATTCCAGCTATTGCTACCACCACTGCATTAGTTACTGGGTTGGTTTGCTTGGAATTGTACAAGGTTGTTGATGGTAAAGACGATATTGAACAATACAAAAATGGATTTATCAACTTGGCTTTACCATTTATTGGATTTTCCGAACCAATCAAATCTCCAGAAGGTAAATATAATAACAAGAAGTTTGATCAAATTTGGGATAGATTTGAACTTAATGGCGATATTACATTACAAGAGTTATTAGATCATTTTGAAAAAGAAGAAGGCTTAACTATTTCTATGTTATCATATGGCGTGTCACTTTTGTACGCATCATTTTTCCCACCAAAGAAAGTTAAGGATAGATTAGGATTAAAATTAACCAGTTTGATAAAAGAAGTCAGTAAAAAAGAGGTGCCATCTCATGTTAAGAATTTGATTTTTGAAATTTGCTGTGATGATGAAGAAGGTGAAGATGTTGAAGTTCCATATATTTGTGTGAAATTATAAACTAACAACGGTATAATTATTTGATATAAATAACTAACTAACAACAGAGATTTAGATATATTATACAATTTGTATTTTTTTTTTTGGCATATCCGTTGCTATCTCTTGGCGAATATTCCCTTCTTTATATTATAGTCTTTGTAATTTTGGTAAACTCTCCGTCGTTGGATATTAATTGTTGAAAATCACCTTGTTCCACTATTTGACCATCTTTCATTACTATCAAATTATCGGCAATACGCATTAACTCTTTGTCGTGAGTGACAAATAGTATTGTCAATTTTCCATGTAAGGATTTTATCACGTTAATGATGATTTTAGTAGTTATTGGATCTAGGTTTGATGTGCATTCGTCGAGGAGTAATATTTTAGGGTTACGCAACAATGCTCTGGCTATGGCAAGTAGTTGTAACTGTCCACCTGAAAAAGTAAAGGACGTTGATGATGATGTCAGTATCGTGTTGCCATTTTCATTTTCATTTTCATTTTCATTGCCGTTATCATTATCGTTGTCACTATCATTCATGATGGTTAATAATCCTTGTGGTAATGAGACTATAAATTGATGGAGATTAACCAATTTCAATATTTTAATAATTTCAGAATCGGAAACTGAAGATGAGCTATTACTACCAGCACTATTCGTGTTATTGATTCCATAAGTTAAATTATCATATATTGTACCACTGAAAAATTTTGGAAATTGGGGTACTATGGCAATTGTTTGACATAATAAACCGCTGTTGATGAGATATAAATTCTGATTGAAAATTTTAACAGTTTGATCATGATATTTCTTGGTAGTATTTGAATCTGGAGAAATCTTGATATCATATAACCTGAACAAGATTTTCAAAATTGTTGATTTACCTGAACCTGATTGTCCAACTATTCCAATAGTTGTGAATTTCTTTACATCCAATGAAATGCTTTTCAATTGAAGTATATAATGCAACTTATTAGGGTATGAGAAAGATACATTATTAAAACTGATTGCTAGCGTATCATTGTCAGTCGTCACCTTTTTAAATAGTTGATTGTCTTTAACGGGTCCAATTGTACCAATACTATCACTACCACTTTTGCTGTTTCTTTTTCTAACTGAACTTACACCACAGCTGTCATTTACTTCCATTGTGGAAGTAATATCCTTTAGTAATTTGACAATAAAGGTACCAGCTCTTTGACCTCTTGTAATTTCTGGCAATTGATGAATTAATATTGATGCATTGCTGATCGTAAAACTTAACAACGTGATTACTTGTAATAATTGAGAATAATTATATTGAAATTGACTAATTAGTTTCATGCCATAAAATAAAATTATTGCTTGACCAATAGATGAAAACAAATCAGAAATTGCAAATCCAATACCAGTTTGCAATGCTCGATAAACACCAATGGAATTTAAAACTTTCAAATCTTCTTTGAAAACGGTTTCAAAATATTGTTGGATATTGAAAATTTTTATAGTTCTTATTGTGGTTATGGTTCGATATAGATCTAGCTCGACATTATTCACTTTGCATTTATATTTATTTTCAATTGATTCTAATATTTTCCCATAAAGAACAGTAACCAAAAGTACTAACGGAACAAATGAAATCCCCACTAATGCCAATTTCCAACCAGATACAATTGACCAGATTATTCCGATTAATGTCATTGACACCAAATTGGCTAATAAAGGGAAGAATTGAGAGATTAAATTCCTCAAGTCCCTGGTGTCATTCATGAGTAAGGCCGTTATTTCCAGTGAACTCCAATTAGTATCAAATCCAGTGAAGAATGACAAATCTTGATTATTCAATTTGAAAAAAGTTAATTGTCGTAGAGATACTATCCAATTTTCACCACAATAATTTAGAATAAATTCTGATAAATAACTGGTAACCCCGGTAAAAATAGCAATTGATAATGATATACAAGACCACTGGAGAATTTTTTGGGTTGAATTTAACCCTATTGAACTGTCTAAAGATGTTGATAATAGCTTGGAGAAGCAATATGAAAACACCGGACTTGATACACCTTGAAAAATAGCTAATAAAATACCAAATCCAAGTAACGACTTTCCATTGATTGTTGAGCTACAATATCTAAGTATTGCCAAAACACCCATCAATTTCTCATTGTCCGTGTCTTCCTTAATTTGGGATTCTAAATCCTTAAGAATATAAGGGTTGGTTTTATAGTTGTAATCGCCATCCGGTAGCTTTGTATTATCAGAGAAACTTTGACTAGTGGTTTCATATGAGGAAGTTTCAATACCCTGAGATTTGTAATTCTGGACAATTTCTTCATTCTTCATCTTTTTAAACTGTCCTTGGTTTTTGATCATTCCTTGATCCAAGATAATGACATTTTCATCATCAAGTATGTTCTTATATTCATGAGTAATAAAAATAGTTGTTTTGCCAATTCTCCATTTTTTCACTTTTTCAATAAGACCTTGCTTAGTTTCAGTATCCAAAGCACTAAAGCTTTCATCCATAATTAGTACTGGAGAATTTTTCAAATATGCTCTAGCTATAGAAATCCGTTGCTGCTGCCCTCCAGATAATGTCAAATGATTCACTTTCATATTCAAATCTAGATCCAGCAATAAAGCAAAATGAGCAGATTGTTCAATCAAATAATAGGGTATTGCCTGCAAACTATCGTAATCATCAACTATAGCAATAGCAATATTTTCTGCAATTGTCTTATCATCAAATATCACTGGATTTTGTTCAAGTAAAGTGATATTTTGACATATATATTTGGGGTCTAGTTTATCAATTGAGACCGTATCAATCTCGATTGTTCCACGGGACACAGAATACAACCGCATCAAGAGTTTTGCAATAGTAGATTTCCCAGAACCTGATTTCCCAATTACATAATTGAATTGATTCTGTAAAATTCCAAACGAAACATCTTGCAAAATAGCAACACTATTTTGTGAGTTAGATTCAAACCAAACATTTTTGAAGTATATTGAACCAATTTCAAATGGTGGGTATTTCAGGTGTAGTAATAATAATTTTGCCTTAGATGGGGGTTGCAATAAAAAGCCAGAGATTTTATCAGCCGCAGCATGTCCGGTATTTAGAATTGCTAACAATTCTGTAATACCAGAAACCGCTTGTCCAAGCATTAAACAAGAACTGAAACAAGTGAATAATTGATTGATCGTAATTGTTTTATGTGATAATAGATAATTACCAAACCAAAAACCTTGAACAAACATCATTAATGTTAAAGTTTTTAAAACTGCTGTATTTGCAGCAACAGCATGACTTAATTTATAATAAAATTGAGCTGATTTCTCAATTAACTGTTTGAATTTAGTTAATTCAATATTTTTACTATTGAAGAATCTAACCATTTCTGGATTAACATAACACCAGTTGAAAACTTTACTAGCTTTTGATGTAACTTCATTCTCATCCTGTTGAGCTTTATAGGTGAGTTTACCAAAATACCAACCACAAAGTGCCATAATGGGGAAACTTGCCATTATTATCAAAGTGGTACTCCACGATTGGTAAAAAGACATTATTAAAAGTGCCAAAATCAATACTATGGTTTGCATCAAACTAGCCAAAATTTCACCATTACAAGATCTCAATTCTTCAATACATCGATTGATTTGTGTCAATTGCCCAATTAGGTTTTGCTTTGAATCATACCATGATTGTGACTCGTTAATAATTTTATTGTAAATTTGCATTCTTGCTCTTGATTGTTGGATTTCACCAAATTTAAGCCATGTGAACATGCCTAGCCATACTAATATCATTTTACAACATCCAATACCTATTAAACCAACACATAATTTTACTATATCTTGACTAAAAGAATGATTTGACTGATCCTGCAAATAAAATTGTGAAAGTTTACCCATTATTTCCCCGTAAATATATGTATTCATTGGTGTGGCAATTGCTGAACCACCCATAAGTAAAATACCCACAAGAATCAATGGCCAATCTTTAGAATAATTAACAAACATAAAAACATTTTTTGAAGTAATAGCCGGTGAATCTGATGGTGATCTCAAAGATGAAGATCTTTTGGGGAAAGACAGTTTTTCAGATTTTTCTTGAAACATAGTTTTTATAATAATAGTCTCTTGATAGTTGCAATAGAGTAAGAAGAAAGAAGAACAATATTCAATTAATTTAAAAGAATAGAAACAAAAGAATAAAAAGAACAATAAAACTAAAATTTTTTTAAAAAAATAGAAAGTTTCGTCAAATCAGTATTATCATTAGATATTTATAAGTCTATATTGAGTCCTGGAGATGTACTTTTTAACATGAACCACACACCCCCCTTATCTACCATTATTACCCATTAACCCACCTGTTTCTTCCATTGTATAAGCTTTTTTTTTTACTTTCTTTCCTTGTCACAGATAAACTATTTTTGCAACTATTATTTTTTCTCTTCTCTTCTCATTTGTTTCCGTCACCAATTAAACCATCACTATTTCCTAATTGGGACAGGACAATTATGTTAAACACCCCTTTCTTCTCCTTCTTCTTGTTTATCGTAGGAAAGCCACCACCACCACTACAACAATAAGAACGAGAACCAACATATAAGCTTTTTAGCTGACCATGATTTAATGTCTTTTTTTTTCTGTTCTTTTTCCTCTGTTTGTTTGTATCGGTTTAAGTATTCAATCTTTTATTGTTCACATTTTAATTTAAAAACATTTCCACAGTATATACATTTTTCTGTGATCCAAAGTATATAAGAAAAAACTGCCCAATAATCTAATCTAAATCTATTTTGGTGTCCAATTTTGATTCTGGGTTTGAATTGAACTCTAATTTTTTTAACCGATTAATTTCATTATATTGGAAATTACCAATAATATAATAATTCGACACCAAATTAATTACAAGAAATATTAGTACAATACTAATACTTTTATAATTTAATTTATTGAAGAATGAATTAGTTATTTCTGCTAATATCTCACTTGTCAAATTTGATCGACTAATCAAAGATGGATCTTGATTTTGACATTTATCCAAATAATTACATTCTTGTTCAATTGCCGGTGGTCGAGTTGATAAATGACACTTATTCAATGTATATTGTTTCAGACATTGAGAAATCTCGTCTAACAAATCAAGCGTCATTCGTTGAATTTTGAAATTTATATCTTGTCTAATAGTTGTATATGCTAAATAAGCCATATAAATAACAATACTGGCCATTATCATATTAGAAAATAATTGGAAATATAATGTTAGAGTATATGGTGTCATTGGATTAAGTAGTATATTTTGGACTTGTTGGGTTGATGTGGTAGTCAAATCTTTGTCTTTGCTTTCTTGTTGTTGTAGGGGCTTATTCAGTGGGGTTAGTATTATTTCAGGGTTTTGTTGCTTTTGGGGTGTGAACATTGTGTATGCCACATTGACAGGATTGAATTCACCATTCTCTCTACTTGCTATTTTCAATTCGGGATGGGTATCAATAATTGAATCTAACTCATCAGAATCTTTACTAGATTGCTGTTGCTGGTTCTGGACTTTTTCATTTGTTGGCAATATTGTTGAATTATTGTTTACCGTTGTTTCATTAACGGTGACGTATTCGGTAAAACTTGCTTGTTGTGGTTTTCTTTTGATTGGTGTGGATTCCAGAGCTATTCCTGAAAGCGATATATTTGAATATTCTTCACCTATCATGTTGGTTCAATATAATTGGGTAGTTATGCTTTGGAATGAAACCAAGAGTATATATTTGCTACCTTCTTTGTCATCTTAGATTTTTTTTTTGTTGGGGAAATCTAAAAACGTTGGAAGTTAACATTTTTTTTTGTGTGTTTTACTCCCACATCGCGCGTCTCATTCTTCTCTCTCCTACCACGATGCTCTTTTACTCCCCTGTCTCCCCGTTAAGTAAATTCAACATAATTAAACAAATACTGCTTAAATGACAAGGAACTTGGACTCTTTCCGATATACAGGGAATGGGAATGATGAAAATAACAACAAACCACACAGAATAACCAAAATAATACCAAAAGCAAAAGCAAAACGGAGGGCCAATTCCAAACTACATTCTAATAACCAGAAATCGTCGGTAGATTTACCTGATTTACAGCCTTCATTGAATGATCACTTACAAGTTTTATTTGTGGGATTCAACCCAGGTACTGAATCTTCAATTCAACAACATCATTATGCACATCATTCGAATTTATTTTGGAAATTATTTAATCAGAGTCAATTACTACATAAAGTGATATCGAAAAATAAAAATAGCCCACACGAGCCAGTACCGGAAACACCAAATGAAGTTAACAAATCTGAAGATCAATTTTTGAATCATTTACTAGAAAATGGATGTAATGCTACTCATGATTTCAAACTAATTAAATATAATATCGGCTTCAGTGATTTAGTATTACGAAGCACAGCAAGAGCTGATCAATTGACAATGCACGAAAAATTAAATAATGTTCCTCGATTGTTGCTGGAATTTAAACTGTCTCACGTGGAAACCATCGTGATTGTGGGTAAAGGAATTTGGGAAATTATAATCAAATATTTTATGAATGAATTGAGTATTAGTAGTAAGAATTTCAAATTGGCTAGTGGTAACAGGAAAAGTGGTGATGGCGATGGTGGTGCTCCCCACAAAAATTTTAAATGGGGATTATTACAAAAGGGATCAGATTCGACTTATAATTTAATAATTGATTCTATTTACAAACATATTGATGAGTCAAGTAAAATATACATATTTCCCAATACTTCAGGACTTGTGGCGAGTTTATCATTTGATGAAAAATTGAAACTTTGGCAAGATATGGTTAATGATTTATAGTATTTTGTAATTATCTTTGCTTTTTTTTTTTTCTAGTTTTATTTCCAAACCTTATAGAATAATTGATCTAAATCTTTATAATAAGATTCAATATTTTTATCATTGACATTTTGACCTAATGAACCAAAATTTTTAATATAAAGTTGATCTAAATGATACCTTATAAATTGACATTGTTTTATATTATAACATTTGGAATAATACAATAATTTCAATCCGTCAATAGTCAAGTTTTTACATGATTTATAATTTTGCAACGCTTGATTTGGATTTGTAGTAACATTATTTTCAGAAGAATTAGGATTGGTATTAGTTGAATTAAATAGGCTTGACCAAAATTGAGATATTGAATGATTATTATTCAATTGAATCAAATAATTTTCAATTTCAGCACAATTTATTTGTGCCACTATTTGATGATTGTTTTGAATTTTATAATTTTCAAAATCCAAAAATTCTTGTTCATTAGTAAATTGTGGTGGTAATTGATTGAGTTTATCATTGACTATTCGAGAATATTTATCTAGTTCAAATTTGTTAGAATCTTGACGTATTTCTTGTTCTAAAACTTTTTGTAAATCACTTGGTAGATCATCAAGACTGTCATCTGTATTTGATGATTTAGTGAACGGCCACATCGATTCTATGAATGTTTTTAACGGATAAGAGTATACTTGAATGAGGTTTGGTTGAGCTGAGGTTTTTAAAACTATTTTTTTTTTTCCTACAACTTGTCTCCCACATTTTTTTCTTCGATTTAATTCTTTTCTATTTTTCAAACTAAATACATACATACATAAAAACATCAACTTCGTCAACTTCTTTCTAATATTCCTTCAAATAACCTACTTATTTCTAATTCAAATATGGTCAATATATTAGATGTAGCATCATTGTCATTATTGTTCTCTTGATTTTTTTTCAACCTCATACGAAGGCCATCAATCTTCGATATTATTGCAATTCTTAATCGAGTAACAATTGGTAATAAACGTGTCAATTCAGTAACATTCATTTTAATCAACTTAGTTTGTTGATTGCCATTATTCAATACAATGTTATACCCATCAATTAAAAAACTCAATTGTAAATCGATCTTCTGCCAGAATTTAAAAAAAATCACTAAATTTTGCATATTAATATGTAAATTATTATTTTTCGACCAAGTTTCATTGAAAAGTGTCTTATAGTTATTCACATAATCCTCTAAATCACCAAGAATCTTTATATAATATTCGATTTGTCCATACAAGACCAGTTTTTGTTGTATTGATACCCATATAACACTAATCACCGTAGACAATTCTTGTAATAATTGAATCAAAGAATAATTAATTTCCAGTTCGGTTTGTTGTTTAATGAATTTTCTTTGTATTTGCAATAATGTTTCATCGATATAATTGATTAATTTAGATTGTTGTGCTGACGTGATTTGTGACTGACCTAGATTAGTTAAAGTATTCTGGAACTCTTGTTTAAGCAATTGATAAGATTCATTAAAAGGTAATGTGATTTGGTGTAATTGGTTGATTTCCACATCTTCTAAATCAGAATCTGCATTTGTAGTAGCATCATTGATATTGTCATTAAATGCATTTCCTGTTTGTGGTTGTAGCGCAGGGTCATTGCTTGTCAAGTTCTCAGGTGGAATTTCATCAACAATATTGCTCTTTGCCTCCTCTATATCCATCTCTTCTTCTTCATATAGGTCGGGATTCAAATCGATATTGGAATCTGCTAGTAGAGTGTTTGTTGGTACACCATTAGTTAATTCCTCATTTGGAGCAGGGTGTATTGGCGTTGGTGGGGAAGATATGTCATTAGTATTATCAATATTCATGGCGTAATATTTAATTGTAATTGATAGGAGTAAAACCTTGATGTCAGCTATGAAACTTTCTTGGTGTTTTTGGACTTATTTTGCTAAGATTATGTAATTGAACAAAGAGAGAGAAAGAAACAACAGCCACTTAATTCATGGTCGTGCACAAATAATCAATTATTAGAATAATACACCAATTAGCTTTAATGGTTGCAATATCTGAAATAGCAACGTAGTACTACTTGTGGATAAGATAAAGGGGGTATTTATTTAAACAAGACAGGTAGACACCAACAAATAAGCTCTAAAAACCAAAATGTAACAAGAGTCGAAACTGAGACCAAAATCAATCACCACAACTAAACTTTAGTCTCTATTTAAGTTTTGGAAATACACTTTGTTCTAGTTAATCAAGGTCCAGGTATCATGGAAGAGGCCCAATTACCTGTCTAGATCAACTATAGTATTCTTAGTGTGATGCGATTCACAGAAACCGCAATCGGGAACTAGAGAACAATAAATTATGATTGCATCAAAGATGACCGGAAAAGCAATACTCATAATCCCGTTATATCCAGAACAAGCCGAACTAGTGAAAATACGAATAAACGACGAAGATTAACAGACAGTAGAAACTACTTGATTCAAGAACTAAACTGAGTCCGTCAAAAAGCAAGAAAGACGATTAGTTCTTTTTATTCCTCAATCGAAGACAGCAACCAGATAATGGAACCTTGCTTATCATTGAAACCAAATCGGAAATTGCAACAACAATATTAATATTGACACAATTTATAATTTAGGGTGGTACTCAAACAGACCACGTGACAGAGATGTGGATTTGCGCCTATATTCAATGAGTACCCAGTGCAAAAAAGAACTCAGAATCACCTGTTGTTGTTGCTTTTACGTTTCAGCAACAAACATCAAAATGAAACTTGGAACAGTTTAACGTGTATGTATAACATATTAGGTAATTCAGAGATGAATACTTGGAATAGGATTGCTGGGTAGCCACACCTATACCAAAAAGTGAAAAAAAGAAAAGAAAAGAAAAACTAAACTAAACTAAAACCAATGATTAACAGTATTGAAAATAAAAATAGAGACTGGGACTGTTAATTATTGGAAATGATTTTGAAGGAAAGAACGAGGAGGGGGGTGGGAAATGTTTTTGTCAAGTCATTCAGTTTTTTTTTTCTTTCTTTATCAATCAACATCATCATCATTTAAATTTCTTTTATTTTTCTGTAACTACTATTATTATTATTATCCTTCCTTCCTTCCTTCCTTCTATTAAATTTTATTATATTTTTTCTTTTGGGTCGTAACATTTTTTTTTTTCGTCTGATTAAATTCTGAAGTTTTTTTTTTGTATTCTGTCTTTTTCTTCTTTCTTCATCAACTTATTCATTCATCTATATATCCTTATTTATAAGAATAATTATATTCAATTAATACATTTAGAGGAGAGATCAATAGATAAAGAACAAAAGAAAGTATTCAAAACACGTTTTTTCAAATATGCCTGTCACAGAAATAGATAAAAAGAATCAGTCACTAGACCAACAATCTCAGTCACAATCACAATCACAGCCATCTTCATCCCAATCACTGCAACAACAGGAAGATTCACAACAACTACCCGATGCTGAGGATATAGAATCCACCAATAATCTTATTGATAGCTTAACTACCCAACAACAACAAGAACAATTATTCAACAAATTACAACAATTACATCAGCTGCGCAATCAAGATTTCGTGTCCGATGATGAAATTACACAATCACACATCACCGATAACTCCACCTATTATGGCCCGTTGCACGACAAATTTTTTTTCCACTCGCAATCGCAACCACAACACCACCAACATCACCACCAACGTTACCAAACACTTTCACAACAACAAAATAAGTTGTTACTGTCGGAAGACGGCTCAAATGGTATAGATAGTGAACAAAATACATTGTGTCCTGTAATCCATAACGGCAGCTCCACTTTCAATTTGGCGCCAGAAAATGCTGATCAAGAACACAAACACGATATAGAACTACAGTTACATTTGAAACAGCAACAGCAGCAACAAGAAAAAGAAGCAGAGGAGGAGAAACGTCGTCGACAACAACAGCAAGAAAGGGAATTATCATTAAACAATCAGGTGAGGAAAGGGTATTCTTTAGATTATTTTGATCAATTTAATAATGTGCATAATGGTATAAACAACTATCAAGCATCGGTTTTTGATAATAGATATTTACAACCTAATTCTCTGTTCATTGGTGAACAACAATCTGGTAAAGCAAGCTTCCATATTAAAGTTGAGTTCAAAACAGTTGATTTGTTTAATTCGATGATTACTGGGTTTTTGCAAATAAATGGCTTGACTGATAAAGATTCTGAAATTACTACATATTTCAAAGGGGAAATTATAAACAATCCATTGAATCATTTTATATTGAGAAATAATAACATTGAAGGTGACTCTGACGTTGGTGTGAATAGTTTTGAAAATCCTTCCATACAAAAATATTCATTCGTGACAGAAAATAAACAATGGGGGTCATTTGCTAAAAATGATTATGAACATTGGAAAAAATTGACCCAATCAACTACATTTTTATCTGATGAAGAATTGATAAAACGATTAGAAAAAGTACAACGAGGAGAACAAGATGATCAATATATTTATATGAGATGGAAAGAAGAATTTTTATTGCCTGATTCAAGAATTAAACAAATAACAGGGGCTTCATTTGAAGGTTTCTATTATATTGTTTTGAACATTGGTGGTGGTGGTAATAATAACAATGGCCGTTTTGGTAAAGGTAGATCCTTGTCCACTTCTTCATCAGCATCTTCATCCTCCTCTTCTTCGTCATTGTGTGATGGATTGTTACCTGGTGGTATAAGTGGGTTATATTATCATAAATCGTCAGAAAAATTCCAATCATTGTCACTTCGTCATGTTGATGATAAAGTAGATGTTGGAACTTTTGATTTTGTTTAGAGTAATTATACAATACCCGTTTTTTTTTTCATTGCATAGAAAGAATGCTGATTCTTTCAATCTGTTTTTCATTTTAATTCACAGATTATTTTCCCATTTATATTTTATTTTTTTATTTTTTCAATTGATTTGATTTGGTTTGGTTTTCTGTACATTTTTTTTATTCTAAATGATGATTCTATTTTATGATAGAGTTCATTTCATTTACATTTTTACTTATTATTATATAAGGTTATTTGCTTTTTTATTTCATTTTGATTCATTACTTTTGCAGGGATGATAAAATCAAGAGCATTATATATTTATATACATTGACTATTATTAACTAAATAAAGTTTATAATTTAATTTAAATTCAGTTTTGCATATCCAGATATTCTTTGAATTTATTTTTGTAATTAAAATGTTGAATTTATATATAAGCAACTATTTACCAGAGTTGATATAATAGAAAATTGTCAAGGAACTCAATAAAAAAATTGAATCCCCCCTTGAATGTTATACGTATGTACATGTTGAAGTAAATAATGATAAAAAAATAAAAACTCTAATCAAAAATTAAGGGCAGCTCATGGAAAGCTACCCCGAATCAATACCACAAGATTGTTTTAATCTAATTTATCTATTCTATTAGCATAAATTTTAGCAGTAAAAGGTTCTTCAAACAATAATGCGATTTTATACATAACAAACACATAAATTGCAACGGCAATCCCTGCTGGTTTCCCATACCATAATGCTGTTGCCAAAAAACATAAACTACTACCATTATACATTGGGTTATCATTAATATTGAATGGGAATCCCGTGACACGGTGATCCATCAAAATACCAAAATAATCACCCAAATAAGTACCAGTCACACCCAAGGCATACATTGAAGAAATAACAAGAACATTACCAAAGGCAAACAATGCAATGGCTAATGATTTAATTATAATAGAATCAATTAATGGTTGATAAGTAGGTTGAGTTTCTAATGCTTGATAATAAACATGATCACGATAAATTCCTAATGAAAAAATTGTGATTGCTAATACATAACAACCCAATTTAGCTGAATTAAAACAAATTTTGGTTAAAAAATGGGTTTTGTATTCTAATCGAGCAACAATATTCCAAAAAATTGGATTGAAAGAAATACAAATAATGGAATAAATCAATTGATTTTGAATGATATCATTTCCAAATAATTTTCCTTTTAAATCAATGTATTGTGGGAAATTTTGTGCCAAGTATATTAAATCACTTGGTAATGTTGACAATTCTTGAGCAATTGATGACATGACAGGAGTAATGAATGTATAAGTATCTATTATTCAATTGATTGAAGAAAGAGAAAACAAGGTTTAACAGAACAAAAAGAAAGAAACGAAAAAAAAAAGAGAAGTATATTTGAGTTGAGGTTGGAAAAAAAAAGGTTAAGATTATCGAATTGATCTCAACAGTATTCGTAACTTAATAATATGCTCAACATTTTTCAGTCAATTTTGGTCTACGCTAACTCGAAGCTTATAACAATCGTCTGAGTTATACATTTGTATGATTTAACTAACTAAGATTGTTTGGAAATCTGGAGTATTTTGATTCACAAAACAAGTTTTAGTTTTTAGCATGTGAAAAATCAACTGAAGATTTTCCCAACGATTTTTGATTTAGTCACGTGATAACAGCCAAACTCATTTTGTATTGATTTTCATCATTCATAGTTGTAGTTGTTGCTATTCTTAGTTAACCAACTGATGTAGAGTTCAATTAGAAAAAAAGGAGACCATACAAAGAAGGGTTTATGTTTCAATTGTAGATGTTTAACCAACTCAGATCGACTGGTTGTACTTCATTTTATATTTAAAGTCTCATGAGACTGGTATGGAAACTGTCATATTGGTCAGAGTTCCCAATTGTCTGAACTCACTTTTAATGGAGATATTTAGAATCAATTTAAAATTGAACTATTTGGTTTTCTTTGTTGGTTAAAATGTGCAACTCTATCTGGACGAGCATTAATACACTTCATTCTGTATTCTCGTTAATGCCTTGCAAAAATAAACTAATCCATCAGCTATCAAATGTCATTGCAATACGGCCCAATTTTTGACATCTATGCTGTGTGTGTTTAGTTGATTAATAATTAGTAAATAGACTTTAATTTAGCTTTTACCCTATTCAAATATTGAATCAATTATAAGGGGATCTCGTAAATTGACTTTTGACTAATACTAACAACATTTGTTTTCTGTTGAGCTGGTAACTAAAATTTGTAGTCCAACTGACTTTCCACTTTTCAGATTTGAAAATCACAGGTTACACCAGTAAGTTAAGGCTTGCCGTATTTTAAGCAGGTTATGTTGAATCGATTTGGAAGTAAGGTAATGTGAAGCACACAGGTGGAGATTCAGATAAAACTCAGTGTCTATTTGCTAATGCAGTTACGATCAACAAAGTGACTCAAATTTTGAGCCCCTCCCCCCCGCCCTAAATATTTTGTACTACTCATAGATTAAGAACACTGACTAGTTTTTATTTTTAGTCTCATTACTTGCTCTTCTAGGGGAGTCCCCACATTGGCAAAACGAACCTAAAAGTCCGGGCTGTCTAAACTTAATCATCTGATCAGTTATGAGTTCAAATCAGTGTCAAACGTTCACACCAAGAAATTCGAGCTAATTCTTGCCATGTTTTCTGAATTCTTACGGCTATAATTGGAGATAACGAGTAACGCCGTAACGTTTGGAATAGAAAAATAAGTTGACCTTTGAAAGCTTAAAAAGACATTGACATAATCTAGAATTAGGTTGATAATTGTACAAACTATGTAAACTTATAACCTTATTTTGAAACCGTCATTTAATAAAACATTCTGATTTGAATGATTTTGAAAAAGGTATATACATTACAGTAGAAAATGGGCAAATTATAATGGAGACAGATGTCCCACTTGCTAAATAACCAGCATGGTCTGTTCGGAGGTTATGTTCCACCACCACACCAGGGCTCTATTTCACTATCTTGTAAGCATATTCACTATTGTAAAAAATGCCGTTTGCCTGAGAAAATACTTTTTGCCCCCACCATTCCCCACTTTTTATTGACATTCTCCGGGTATCCCATTGGATGATTCAATCAATCAACTTTAGTCTAAATGGGGAAAAATATTTTTCCATTTTAGTGAACATGGTAGTGTGTCAAATATTAATTAATCCTTGCTAGAAGGTTTATTAGTTATTTACCACCACAATAATCGCGGTTTTGTGGTCTCCTTCGGTGTTCTCCTCCCCCCCACAAAGCTCTATAATTATGCACAGCGGAATTGTAATTTTTAGCAACAAAATAATAATTACTCTTACTTCTTGTTAGTTGAACAATTTCTTGGTTACTGATTGCTCAATATTACCGCAAATATCTTTTCACAACCACCAAGAAGTAAGACAAGACAATCAACTGTTTCGCTTGGAGCAACATTAGTACTCTGCGTTTGTAGATAACAATACTCCAACACCAAGAAATGTTTTATCTTTCCCCTCATTCTTGGTTCCCATTATCAGTTGTCTTTCTAACAAGATTAAACAGAGAAACAACAAATACATCAACTCTATTTTGTTAGTTTTTAATAACATTGAATTCGGTGAAAAGGAGTGTTTTTGCAAATGTATTGCCCCTAGTTTCACCCACAAGAACACCATATCCATCTTGGTGCTTTCTTATCTTTGTACTACGTAAACTTATTACAATGTTCCTTTCGTATCCTCCTTCCATATCTATTTCTAGTACTCTTCCCCACAAACTATTTAGCAAATTCTTTTCATGCAATAATGCATATGTTTCAGTCGTTCTGATAATCTTTTTTTTAGTATTCTTCAGTTTTGTGTTGACCGTATTTATTGAACAAAGTAACAGTTTCTTAAAGTTTATGCCTGTTTACCAATCCCAATACAATAGCCACCACTACCATCAATGAGGGGGGGAGATATTGGCTTAGTTTTGACAATAGAACTTTCATTGCATTAAAAGTATATAAATAACTTAGCTTTCCATATCTGTTTGCTTGATCGTATTTTCCTTCTTAATATTCTTCAATACTTTTTATAAATATTAAGATAAACTCCATATCACACCTACACACACACAATATGGAGGAAAAAGCAAGAGCTGATCATATTTCAATTACTAATTCTAATGAATTAAACTATGATGATTATAGCAACTCCTATAAAAATCAACCAGAATTAGACGATGAATTATTTAATGAAAAACCAGACCTTTCATTATCTTCAATCTCTAGATATTTTGCCACTAGATTAACCACATTATTAGATTTACCATTATATCATACCCATAAAAAATGGTATGAAGTGATCAATCCTATACCAGGATTAAAATCAATGAGTAAATCTGATTGGAATTTTTATTGTTTAGGGTTTTTTGCTTGGGCATTAGATGCTATGGATTTTTTTTGTGTTTCGGTGGCTGCACCAGAGATTGCCAATACATTAAATATTAGTGTTACTGATGTTACTTGGGGTGTTACATTAGTGTTGATGTTAAGATCTGTTGGAGCAGTTATATTTGGTATTGCATCAGATTATTTTGGTCGTAAATGGACGTATATTTCTATTGTTACTTTATTTGTTGTTGTTGAAGTTGGTACTGGGTTTGTTCAAACTTATCAACAATTTTTAGGGGTAAGAGCAATATTTGGAATATTGATGGGGGCAATGTACCCCATTGCCATGGTTACAGCATTAGAAGGTCAACCAATTGCCGCAAGATCAGTGTTGCTGGGATTGTTTTTACCAGGGTATTGTTTTGGATATATTATGGCTATGGTTTGGTATCGAGCATTTGCTGGCACTTATAAAGAAGGTGAAGGTTGGAGATCTTTAATTTGGTTTTCTGGTGGGTTATCATTGATTTTAATTGTTTGGAGATTGTTTACTCCTGAATCTCCAGATTATATTAAAATGAAAATTAAAAAGGAAAAATTCAATCAACAACAAAGACTTAAAGAACAAGAACAAAATGGTGGTGTCGCCGTCAAGGAGAAAAAATTTTGGCAAAAAATCGATAAATCAATTCTTGTTACTTTCAAAACCGAATGGTTGATTTTCTCATATTTGGTATTACTTTATGCTGGTTGGAATTTCACTACCCATGGATCTCAAGATTTGTATGTAACTATGATTACAAAACAATACCATGTGGGGCTTGATAAGAAAACTGTTATCATTGTTGTATCCAATATTGGTGGTATTATTGGTGGTATTATCATGGGTCAAGCATCAGAGTTATTGGGTCGTCGATTAACCGTTGTGATTAGTATTGTTTGCGCCGGTGCATTCTTATATCCATCATTTTTCAACCCAGACAGAAACTGGCCTGCTTATATCTTTTTAAATGCATTTGTATTTGGATCATTTAGTGTTGGTCCAGCATATCTTTTAGAATTGGTTAATTCTACTCATAGAACTTTATTGTCCGGTGTTGCTTATCAATTGGGTAATTTAGTGAGTTCAGCTAGTGCCACCATTGAAGCAAAAATCGGGGAAAGATTCCCACTTAAAGACCAACCAGGAATGTTTGATTATGGTAAAGTCATGTGTATTTTTTGTGGGGCAATTTTCGCTTATATGATCTTTATTATTTTCTTAGGACCAGAAAGGTTCCATAGAGATTTGCAAATTCATGACACAGACGAAATCGAAGAGTTACAACAAGATAGCTCTAGTAATAACGAGAGTGTTAAAGAAAGAGTTTAATACCATAAAATTATATAAATATATAAACAATAAGCTCTAATTCAATGATGACATGAATAAACGGATTATTTATATTTAGGTGAAATAAAGTGTTCCTGATAGTTCAATTTCTTTTAAGCCGCATATGCTATTCACATTGGGTAATATAACCGTCACTATTAGTACAGTAAAAATTTGTTTTTTGCAGTCGTGTATTTATGGTAGATAATGAGTTGACTCATTTTCTTTCAAGGCTTTTCAAATATTATCGCTTAAGTTACCCGATTAGGGAAGTGATAAGATTGCCGCATGAAAAAAAATAATAATTCGTTCCGTTTGTGGACCTACCCCTTCCACCAACTCTCTCCAATTTTCACTTTCAATAAATCAAACCCCCAAAAAAAAAATTTCACTTGTTCTACTCTTTCTTCTCTTTTTCTTTTTTCTTTCTTATAACCAATTCAATTCAATCAAATACTAAAAATGGTTAAGAAAGTTCTTTTGTTAGGATCTGGTTTTGTTGCTAAACCAACCGTTGATATTTTATCTGAACAACCAGACATTGAAGTCACTGTTGCTTGCAGAACCTTATCTAAAGCTAAAGAATTAGCTGGTGATAAAGCACAGGCCATTTCTCTTGATGTCACTGATGCTGCTCAATTAGATGAACAAGTAGCTAAACATGATTTGGTCATTTCATTAATTCCATACACTTTCCATGTCAATGTGGTTAAATCAGCTATTAAGAACAAAAAGAATGTTGTCACAACTTCGTATATTAACCCTCAATTGAAAGCATTGGAAAAAGAAATTGAAGAAGCTGGTATCACTGTTATGAACGAAATTGGTTTAGATCCAGGTATTGATCATTTGTATGCTGTTAAAACTATTGAAGAAGTTCATAAAGCTGGCGGTAAAATCGTATCATTCTTATCATATTGTGGTGGATTACCAGCCCCAGAAAATTCCGATAATCCATTAGGTTATAAATTTTCTTGGAGTTCAAGAGGGGTTTTATTAGCTTTAAGAAACCAAGCCAAATATTGGCTCGATGGTAAAGTCATTGATATTTCTAGTGAAGATTTGATGGCTAGTGCTAAACCATATTTCATTTATCCAGGTTATGCTTTGGTTTGTTATCCAAACAGAGATTCTACTACTTATAAAGAATTGTACAATATTCCAGAAGCTCAAACCGTTATTAGAGGTACTTTGAGATTCCAAGGTTTCCCAGAATTCATTAAAGTGTTTGTTGACCTTGGATTTTTGAAAGATGAACCAATGGAAATTTTCTCTAAACCAGGTCCATGGAACAAAGCTTTAGCTGAATTGGTTGGAGCTAAATCAAGCTCTGAACAAGATATAATTGATAAAATTAACCAATTGACTAAATTCAAATCTCCAGAAGACCAAGAAAGGATTTTGGCTGGTTTCAGATGGTTAGGATTATTTTCTGAAAATCAAATTACTCCAAGAGGTAATCCATTAGATACTTTATGTGCCACTTTGGAAGAATTGATGCAATATGAAAAAGGTGAACGTGATTTAGTCATTTTACAACATAAATTCGGTATTGAATGGGCTAATGGTACCAAAGAAACTAGAACTTCTACTTTGGTCGATTATGGTGATCCAAATGGTTATTCTTCAATGGCTAAATTGGTTGGTGTTCCTTGTGCTGTTGCCACTAAACAAATCTTGAGTGGTGAATTATCCAAAAAAGGTTTGTTGGCTCCAATGAGTTCCGACATTAACGATTCTATTATGAAAGAATTGAAAGATAAATACGATATTTATTTGGTTGAAAAAACTATTTAAATAGAAGTTTATGTGTATATAAAAAATAAATAAATAAAAGAACCCATTTTGATCGTGCTCACTCATAATCTTCATCATCTGATTCGTAACCATAAGAATATTCTTGACTTATATTATTCAAATCTTCCAACAATTCTTCTTTATCTTCAATGATATCTAGATATTCACGATGTTGATTTCTAATATTTGACACTAGTTTTATATATGGTTTCAAGTAAGATTTCAATCCATCATTAACATTAAACTCAGTCGATATATTAATAGCATTTGACGATGACTTTAAAATATCAACAGGGAAAGTTTCCACTTGAAATATATTGTCAATATAAGGGTTTAGATAGTTGTTAATAATCCCATTTTGTTCTTGCTCTTTGTCTTTCATCATTTTTTCATTTTGTGAAGTTGAAGAAGATATTCTATTTTGAACAAAATTATGATAGGCATCATTACCAGTATTAGTACTTGCATTCTTTGATATTCCTAAGTTTATTTCTCTTTGAGTAGCACTTGTGTCAGAGCTTTTCCCAAGATTGCTAAGGTCTTTCAAATTAACTATGTCCTTCAAGTTAAATTGATTTAAATCTGAACCAAATAATTGATTTTGTTTGTCACCATTACCACTTTTCTCTTGTTTTATTTTAATTTGATTAATTATTTTTTGATTAGGATTGAGTTTCACGATATCATTTTGTAAATGAGTCATGCTGATTTGATTCTTGAGTTGATTATTCAATCCCCATATCGAATTAATAAATGTAGCATATAAACTAGATTGGTGCCAATTTGAACCTGAATTATATTTATCGGTCAACATGGAGTAATTATTGTGCCAACTTTCATCTTTTGAATTATTTAAATTCATTGGGAAAATCAAGCTCAGTTGTTTAGTCAATTCAATCAATGTTTTAATAAACGATAATTTTGTTCTGATTGACTGTGTCTTTTCTGATAGTTTTGTACTGTTCATTATTCCATAAATCCATAAATTTTGTTTGTCACTACTTGTATTGTTGAAAAATTCATCAATCAAATCTATTAGCATCTCACTAGTAAACCCTCCCCATGCATCATTAAGATTGGTTAACAATTGTAATCCTTGTAATCTATCAGTTTTTTCTAAAAAATATCGGAAATTCTCTATCGATTTATTATTATCATTATCGTCATAACCATAACCACCATTTCCATTGTTACATGCCTTAAATTCCTCTTGTCCAATATTGAACGAGTCGTATTTCAAACTATTAAAATTATAATGATATCCCGACTCATGGTTATTTTCATTGTGAACAAAATTATTGACTGTGGTTAATGATTTGGGATTATATATTAGTTTATTGTAATCAGTCCAATATTTGGTATTGTTAACATTTAATGACGAGCCATCAGTAACCCCCTGATCCAATTTCTGTTGATATTCATTTTTTTCAACCCTTGATTTTTTCAAGTTATACCCCGATTCTAAAGAACTGCCTGCTCCTGTTTCTGCTCCCGCAGGTGCCGTTGTGTTTGTCGATAATAGTGAAAAGTTCAAATCAACAGGTAATGTTTCATGATACTCATATTTATTCAATGCCCCTAATCCATTTCTTAAATCATAAATTAATGCTCTTGGTGAATAACTAACTGATGTAGATTTGAATCTAGTTAGAAATACTTGTAAATCATGATTGGGTTTTGAAGATGGTGTATAAGATATCAACGATTCTTGGGTGTTATACAAGTGAGTGACTGTATTATTACAAATCAGTCCATACGATAATGTGATTATCTCACTCATTATTTACCTGTCTATAAGAATATATTCCCTATTTAAATTTCAATTTCCGTGAATATGAAATTGTTCGGTTGATGGAAGGTAAGCTTTGAGAAGAGAAAGGATGCTCATAGTATTTGATTTGACAGGCATTTTTTTTGTCACTGATTGTACGACAAGACTCAATCAATAAGAGTTGTCTACATGTGGTTAATAATCAGTTGTGTACAGCCATTTACAACCAATCAATAATGTGCACATTACCAAAAGCAGTATATTGTAAGGTCCATTTTGATTAGCTACAAGTAACAACGAAATTGGGTAATGACATCTCCGTACTGCATTAATTTCAGTATTTTTTGGTCATTTCTTCAACTGTAAAACCATTCAAGATATTTCAAAACAAAATACTTTCACTTACATTTGATATACAACGCATTTTAGCAAATAATCCAACAATCATCACAGTATTAAACCATCCCTTGACCATATAAGTCCGTTCTTGAAAATATGGTTAGTTTTATGGGATCAATAATGTGTTGCAAAAAAAAATAAAAAATTGACAAGCCGGCACGTGATGCCATTTTTCAGACGTGAGCATTAGTTAAGTGGAATAAAGCACAGAAGTTAACCAAAGATCAGAGCACTTACTTGATTACTTTAGCTACACCAATGATTATCAAGATGATAACCATAAAATTAATTAAAGTTGGAGTAAAAGTACTTGATCGTATAATAATAATTGAACGCGTGTCTTAAACTGGAAGGTTAAGTTTATATTTTGGGGGGCAAAATAGGACAAATTGTCTTAAATGAGGCATTTTTTCTTTTGGTGCAATTGACACGTCTTTTTTTTTCAAAAGTTCTTTCCTAAAACATTTCGTGCACTTTTTTATTTCCAATCTTTTTATATTCTCCCACTTTCAATATTGATTTTAAAAAATCCCACACAGGAAACAACCAAATTAATTAGAACAGCCAACAACAGCTACGCCACCAAGAGATAAGAACAGAAAAGGAAATCCTTAAAAAACATTTATAGCGCTTAACATTTTGATTTTTTTGACACTAAAACAACCTTATCAATACAATGCCAGAGACTGAAGTTATAAACAATTCTACCACAAATAACCTTGATGAAAACAACGCCAGCTCAAGTATAACTCCAGAAAATAAAATTACAAATCCAACGGACTCTTCAATAATTGAGGATTCTAATAATAATAACAACAACAACACAAGTAAATTATCATTACCATCGCCTTCGATTTCTTCAATTTCCTCTCTTGACAGTAACAATTCCACGGAAAAACTTATAAACAGTCTAGCCAATAGCAGTTTAAATGAAACCAAGACCAACGAAAAAGTCAGTGAAGATTCAACTAACAAGTCAACATTGATTATCACACAATTAGATCCTGAAACATTAAGTGAATCCGAGAAGAGACAGTTACAAAGACAAAACAGAATACCCCAGTCATTTCACTCCAAAACCAAGTTTTATGATGAGTTATCACAAGCTTCAGTGGATGTGGTGCCAACCACTACACAAGAATCAGTTGCAGTATCCGTGCAACGACCACCAGAACAAAAACCAATAGATGGGTCAGAACCAGGAACAACAGAGAGTAATACCTTCATAGCATTACCAAAGAAAATCAAAAAATTCACTGTGCGTAAAATATCGAACCCCGAAGCAATAACTTCTCCAACTTCATCACCTAATCCAAGCAAAGAGCCACTAAGACAACCAAAGTTTTCACCAACAAATACGAAATTTAATGTTACTCCTCATGTATCTCCTATAGTTTCCTACCTGGAGAATAAATCCCAAGGTCAATCACAATCAAGGAAAAGTAGTGTTAATAGTAATGGTGATAGCCAAAAACATAAACACCAACAAGAATTGCATAAGTTGCGAAAAATTGAAGAGAAATACGATCAATATGAACTTCGAATTGAAAAAATTGATAAGGAAATTGCTTATTTGAAAAAATTACTACCACCTTATAATGTTCAAATTGATTATAATACTAGAGTTAAAATCAATAAAGCAATTGAAAAATTGAGTATGAAAAAAGATGAAATTGACAAGAAAAAATATGATTTGGGGATTACGATAAGTCGATTATGGAGAAATTTGGGAGATGGGAAAGAAATCTGGGTTCGGAAATTTGATTAAATTATTTATTTGAAATATTTGTGTATGTACTATGTGTTTATATGTCTGTAAGAAGTAAAGTCATGAACTTATATTGTTTTATATTCCTGTTTGGCGTAGGAGGTCTGGAAAGTACTGATAGATTTTAAACCCTTCAACATGTAATCACGCTACCAATATAATTTAAAGTAACCTTGGACCATTACAGACAAGAGTGATTTGTTGAAATGTTGTGCGGAACACCATTTTGAAAAGCACAACAACCACAAAAATGAATAATACAATTTGTGTTGTTATTTGTGGAATGTTAACAATAGTTGAAAAAATGTTGAATGGTCAAGATCTTATTGTCTCTGGTTTTTTTGGAAACTATTTTTTGTGCATTTGTTTGTGTTGGCAACTCCGAAAATCTACGCGTAGCAAACCTGGACGCAGGTCACGCGCGCCACCTACATGTTTTTGGACTAGACCATCCCGTCCAACTACAGCAATTTCGTAAGTAATGAAAAGATGATCAAAGCCAATATATTAGTCAGCTATACTATACATACAATATTTTGTTTATCTAGAATTGAAATATACCAATCCAGAATGAACTCATGTGAAGTGATTAATCTCTTCCTTTTTTTGGGTATTCTTTGTTGTTGCATATGCTTACAACGAATGTGCCACTTTCTTATTGATTACATTGTTATCAATACACATGTTCTACCAACAAGTTACCAACTACGATCTTGCATATAAAAAACTATAACTTGTGAAACTAGAACAAAATTAAACTTAAGGTTTTGTAATGAGATTAAAAGATAGGGAGGAAGAGAATGGTTCATAATATGTGTCATTACAATATATGATAGATTGCTCCTTTATTCAAACTAACTACTTGAATCTAGTATTGAATAATTCAAACTTAAAGAGCTATCGCTAACTAAAAAGAAATAGACAAAATCTAAGAAATAAACTTATTTGGGGGATGATGATACATTTATTGTTTTCTTTTTTTTTTCAACAATTGAATTCATAACAGAGTTTATTAATTATTAAAGTATTCCTCCCTTTTTGGTGATATTACGTAGTTGTTGCTTTATTGTTTCAATTTCTTTTTACTTTATTATAGATTTTTCAAATTTTGCAAAATTTCTTATTCAACAAAGGTTAAGTGAAAAAGAAAACTCAATATTTCGTGACACACTTTCACCCACATCCTTTCACCCTCACCACCCACTGGTACCACCACTGCTGCACTAATCCCACTAACTCAGCACTAATTTTTTCTCCTCCTCCCCCCATCCAATTTTGTGTTCTCAGCCTTTCTCTCGCAACACACACTGAGACACTCACTCAAACACTCACTCACATACACACAGAACAGACCTCCTTGTTTTTTTTTTTTCTTGTTCTTCAATTCTATAATCACAATAATCAATTAATTTTTTTTTTATCAAGCAATTTTTCTTTTCTTCTCTTTCTTCTGCTTTTGATTCTGCTTTTTCTTTTTTATATTCAATTACAACCAACTTCAAATTCCAATTATATATATATATCTACATATATCTGTTTGTTTATCAATTTTGTTTTTATTGTTGTTAGATTTTTGCTTACAGGAGTCTTTTTTTTCTATTAATTTCATTTTTTTTAAAGACAATATTATCTATCAACATATCTTATGACTTCAAACCGGCCGCCACCACCATCACTCCTGTTTTTCATAGAAGACAATCCCACTGCACAACAACCACAGGAACACCATCAGCAATCCCTTTTAAATCCTAATGCATCTGCAAATCGTCCACCAATAAAATGTACTACTACTAATTCTAGATTTAATCTGCAATCACAATTGCGATATGAGTCAAATGCCCGGCCAAATCGTTCTTCTCCCTTGTTTACGTCATCCCCCACTTTTGCCAACTATAATAATAAACCTCCTACCCCCAGTGCCAATGGCGATGACAATGGTAATAGCGATATTGAGGATATATTAAAGTTTCCTATAGAGTCATCCCATGCATATTCATATGCTCATTTATCACCAAACTCTTTAGCATTGAGATTAAATGTGTTGAAGCGATCTTTGGAAATTCTAAAGGACCGTCCTGAATTATTCAAGTCATTGACAACTACTAATAGTGCAACCAATAGCCCTGTTCAGTCTAGTGCTCCACCTACTGCTACTAGCATAAACATCTCAATTGATGAAGCATCCCCACTTTTCCGATCAGCTTCACATCCAGTTGAAATCGATACTAATATGTCAACTGAGGATTTATCACTACAACCTCCACCATTAAGAAAGACATTATACATGCAGACCAATCATAGTTCTGATTATATACATGACGTTTCAGGTGCATCTTCGTTGTCTGCTAATGAACACAAGAACTATAAATTGCGTTCTAATGCCTCGTCAGCTGCATTAGCTGCATTGTTTAGACCTACTATGAAAAGATCAGATAGTTTGCCATTAAATAACAATACTAGTATTCCAGTTACAGGACGCAGAGTTTCCACACCTCCATTAGTACGCGAATTACCAACGTCGCGGAAAACCTCTTCAAGCAAAAATAAAAATGATGATTTTAAAGACATTATAGATTTATTAGAGAACGATTTGAGTGCATTATTAGACAATTCAGAGGTAGCAACCACATTACATGATTTATCATTGTCTACACCTGATAATTTGGACGATACAAACTCTAATCATGATATACTAAAGCATAAATTGTTGCATGCATTGGCTATGCCATTTATAGAGAATTCAGTTCAACCAACTTCACTCTTGGAATTTGATGGAACAAGCGATCCATCTTTAAACTCCTCGCATGTGCGTCCTTCAACCACAGCATTAAACCTACTAAATAACAATTATGATGAGCCACCTGCAAAAAACAGATTTAACAACAACAACAATAATAATTTTAAAAACAGTGCTGCTAGTCGACCATTCCATTCTTTGTTGACTACTAAGCATGCACTTCCTCAGTCTGTGTTTACAGTGGATAAAGATTTACCATTTTCAGTCAAAGCAGCAAATGATTTAGCATGTTTAATGTTTGGTGTCCTGAAAAACACTATCAAAGCCTTAACTTTAATGGATTTAATTGCTCCACAGTTTCGAGATTTTGTTTTGAAAAGAATCACGGGTGTACAAATCATGGAAAACAAGAAAAATAGAGATAGAATTTTGTTTGCTGGTGAAATTGTTGCCATTGTTAGACCCGGTGACCAAAACTATTCATGGACCTCACTATGGGCTAAACGTAAAGGAAATTTGATTATATGTATGTTTGACCAAATCCCTTGTGATGCATTTGACGTTGTGATACTGAGTGAAAAAGATGTTATCGATTACAAAATCGATTCTATCAATGAAATCGCTGGAAGTTTAATTGAAGATTATGGAATTCAAAATCTCAGCAGTTTGAATAGCTTGAGTTATTCTTTAAATAAGGAATTACTTGAGTTCCATCACAACAACGAAGCGGAACAAGATGCAATTGATGAAACTGACCAAACAAATCATACCAATAACACCAATCGCGACAGTTTTGATATTGACGAGTATTATGATGAAGATATTGAATTGATTAATCAAACCAGATACTATACATTGCAATTGGAAGATGAAAATAATGTTCCATGTGCAATAACTTCAACTCCATTAGAACTGGACCAAGAAAAACACGAGATTAAGTTGAAAATTCACACCATGCCGTACATTGCTGGTATTTTTGTTATTGATAGTAATGAATACAAGATACTATCATGTAACAATGCCATTGCTAGAAACTTATTTGGCAAATCATTTGACGAATTAGAAAACCATAGTATAGATGAATTGATACCAAATTTCACCAAAATATTACATGCTGGTATTGAAGCCACTTCAAATTATGCATATCAATTGTCTCCAGGGTTGGTTTTACCAGAACATTTTTTCAGAAAATACGATGCATTTATTAAAAAGCAACAAAATCCTGAGAATGACCAAGAATCTAAGGAAACGATATTTTTTAATTCAAAAGGTATTGAGGCTGTTCATCGTGATGGGAAAGTGGTTTACATTGATGTGCAAGTTAGAGTTTCAACGAACAATACGTTAGTGGTCTGGGTTACATATTCCAGAACTAACAAGAACCGAACCAATATTTCTGAGGAATTGGACAAATTGAGCTCTGCATCAACGTCTTCTTCGATTTCTTTGGCTTCTAGTAATAAATCGGCAGTTTCCTTATCTTCAATTTCAAAACCTCGAACTTATTCAAGTGGCCTACAACTTAGTGATTTAAAACAGCAACAACAACCACAGCATCTGCCGCTGCTGCTGCTGCAATTTCTTACCAAACCTTCACAGCAACAATCGGCAAATCTGTTACAAAATATTGGTGGCCATGAACGGAAACTAACTACAACATCTACTGTTCCATCGCAAATGAAATTGTTTAATAATGAAAAAGAAAATGATTTATTAGAATTCTCACCTCGTGAGATTACACGAGCCCTGAGTACAAGAAAACCAAAGAAAGAAACTTCATTGGGAATTCCCTTGACTAGATTGGACAGTTATATATATGACAAGAATGGCAGAGAGCAACAAAATCTACAAAGGAAAGAAGAAAAGAAACCAGCAAAAGATCTTCAAAATCCATCATCGGAGCCAACATTATCATCTCCATTGGCTTTGTCTAGTCAAGCCGATGATAGTGTGAAAACAGATTTCAACATAGTTTTAAAGTATACCCAGGAAGAAATATTAGAGTTAGAGAATGAGTCATTAGAACAAATTAAATGTCAATCGTCTCATTGGCCCAAAGATGTGGGGACTCAAAGACGAACCAAAAAATTTTCTGAGTTTAAAGTTCTTAAAGATATGGGGGAAGGTGCTTATGGGAAAGTGGTATTAGCTCAACATAAACAAGATCCACTTTACAAAATTATTATTAAATGTATCAACAAGGAAAGGATTTTAGTTGATACTTGGGTACGTGATCGGAAATTAGGGACAATACCTAGTGAAATTCAAATTATGGCTTATTTGAACAGTGAACCTCATCCAAATATTATGCGAATTATTGATTTTTTTGAAGATTCCAAATATTATTATTTAGAAACACCTATTTTTGGTGATCCTCCAGCTATTGATTTGTTTGACTTTATTGAAATCAAAAAAGATTTGAGTGAAGTTGAATCCAAATTTATTTTTAAACAAATTGTTTCATCAATTTATCATTTACACAAAAATGGAATTGTTCATCGAGATATTAAAGATGAGAACATCATTGTTGATGAAAAGGGTGTAATCAAATTAATTGATTTTGGGTCAGCAGGATATGTTAAACAAGGTCCATTTGATGTATTTGTTGGAACAATTGATTATGCTTCACCTGAGGTTTTAGGTGGAGAAAAATACGAGGGAAAACCTCAAGATATTTGGGCATTGGGAATTTTGTTATACACAATGTTATATAAAGAAAACCCATTTTATAATGTTGATGAAATTATGGAAGGGGATCTAAGAATTCCCTATGTTATTAGCGAAACAAGTTTAACTTTGATTAAGAAAATCTTGGTTCGTGATGTGGATGAAAGACCCACAATTACTGATATTATGGAGGATGAATGGTTACAGATCTAATTGAGAAATCATTTTCCTTACGAATGTTAACGTGAAAAAATATTGATATGTACATTTTTGCCTTTTCCATTTTGATGGAGTTATTTATATAAGAAGTTTTATTTTTTGTTACTATTGTTGAAGTTAGTTACGTATTACTAGATTAGTGTATAGATATTTATGAGAGTTGTAATAATAAAATGAAATGATTAATGAAAGATATGAAAATGGTTTCTTGTAGTTACTTACCAATAAATTTTGATGCTCATTGTTTTTTGTCCATTTGGTAGCAGTATTCTATGAGACGCGTTTCAATATTGTAGAGGTAAATTTTGTGGATTCAGAGTGTTGTTAAAAAAAAAAATAGAAAAATATGAAACTCACCTATAGATTTGACAACTGGAGTTTTATATTACAACAAACAACATTACTATAAGTTATAACAGAGGAGTTAAATGAATCATGATCAAATTTTACAAACTATATCCAAAAATAATACTGATTTCCCTATAATTGAAAGCACAACCTTGGCTGAAATTGCGGCAGATCTAGATACAAACGCCAATGAAGCAATCGATGGTTCCCACAGCGTTACCAAGAGTCACGATAATGAAATTCTAGTTAAAAATCATCTTAATTCATCAGTAATACACAGAATAAAAATTAATAGTCTAAAGAGCATTAATGGTAGTAAACTATATGGCAATAACAAGAATATTAACAATTCAGCAACTAATATCGCGCCAGAGAGTTTCATGCTGATAAATATTCTATATCCCATTAGTACAATGTCAATTTTAGCATTAATTTCGAATTCCAATGATAGCAGCAATTTGGACTGTTTTCAAAATATAAATTACTTTTGTAATGAAACAATTAATTTACGTCAGTGTCACTTGATTGAATTGGAATGTGAATTACAAGCTAAGGGAACATCAGCCGATGAAATACCTGAGAGGACCAACGAAAATATACCTTCTTCTGACAGCCAAAAACATTTTGGAGTTATTTTCCCGCTACCTAATCATATTTATGGATTCTTCAAACTTGAAAATGTCGAAATAACATCAATACAGGTTTTATTGGGAAATGAAAATATAAGACATGACATTGAGAATAATTGGTTAGATATTATGTCAAGTAATGATCTAATTAGTCGATGTGAAAACCTACATCTTGATAGTGAGAACATCAACACAGGAAAGAGGAAAGAGAGTCTAAGTTCGGACATTGAGTTTTCTATGAAACCGCCAGCTCAAATACCAAGGCTGTCATCATTTATGAGTTCATCATCTTTATCATCTTCACTTACAATCAAAGATGACGAATCTAAAAATACAACTTTAAGTAATGATTATCAGATGGAGAAGAAAATACCAAGTGAAGAAGAAGAAGGGAAAGATCAGGTGTTACCACAAGTGATAATAGAGAATCCAATTGATTTTTTAACAACCAGATATTATTCGACATTGTATTCACTAAATAACCCATTAAGTTATTTTCCTAAAACTGCATTACCAAGATTTAAGAATCTTATTTCTACTTTTAAAAGCAACTTAGATATAGAGGAGAACAGCAAGTACAATGATGAACATACCAATTCCAGCTCTAGCAACATTATAGAAGGTTTGAGGGAGTTCTGGTTAAATGTCGATGCTTTTGATCGACGTCATAATCAAAGGTATGGCGTATTTGGTGATGTTAATGATGGAAGTGATACTGATATGAATAACCAAGTAAATGATGAATTGAGTAACATTGAATTGATTGAACAACAAAAGTTCAAGTCAAACCATGGTTTTGATCTAAATCAACCAACCACTTTATCTGAACACCAAGAAAACTCAGAGACTATGGATATCGATAACAAGGGAAATGAGAATGGAAACCAGATACACGGCATTACTATGGAGAAATTATCACAATTAATTCTTGATTTAAAGATTCGAGAAGCCCAATTACAAATTTTAATAATATTTGAGCTACTAAACTTGATGCACGTAGAAGAGCAAGAATTTTTGACTAAAAATAAGAACATTCAACTTGATAAAGAAGCCCAAAAATCAAAGAACCAAAGTTTAGTACGTCGTAAACGTCGGAAGAATAAAAAGAAACAACCAAATTCAGAAAAAGATATACTGAGTCCAGCCATTATCCAAAGTGTCGAGACCGAAAAGCAATTTCAGCTTTTTATGTCTTTAACTACTTATATTGACAGGTTGAGTTTGTGGGATACATTATCAGTCAAAAGTGGCGGTGCTGGAATGTATGGGTTTATTGGATATGTATTAGTACCTTACTTCCACAAAAAATTACCCAAACTAGTTGAATTTGTTGTCGAGAGTATGAAAAGTCTGAATATGAAATTAGTCAGTTTAAAGAGAAAGAAAAGTGATCAAGTTGACACCGAAGAACATGAACAAGTGGATACGGAAATCGAACATGGCACAACACCCCAAGAATCTGATACACCTAAACACCAAGATGAAACACTCAAAATGAAACCAAGATCCAAATACAGAAAAGTATTACTCGATAAGAACCCTCCTAAACTATCCAAGTCTACAAGTATAGTTGACTCTGATGATTTCAAACCATTAATTTCTTTAAAAAAATCCAAATCAAATCTTTCCGCAAAMMTTTATCCAAACGTGAAGTTGATTTAAACCTCAAACAAAGCAGCAAAGCAGATTTTTCAAGTATTAGTACGGCATCACTGTCGTTTWTATTTKGGAACAAGAGCAAAGAAATCATTGTCGGCTTCCACTGTTACGACGTCTAGACCAACCAGAACAAAGAGTGAAAAAATTGCAACGACTCCTGTAAAGCCAAAACTTAAGCATTCAGTATCACAGATTGAAGCAACACCAGCAAAGGCAAGAAAAGTGTATATGCAGCCACAAGTTCAGGCGACTCCAGTAGCACCACAACAACAGCCACTACTTCTACTGCTGCAACAACAACAGCAGCAACGACATTCAATATCAATTTCCCCAAGCCACAAGGAAAACAATGCAAGCACATTGAGCGAATCAGCTTATCTACTGGAAGTTGAGGCTACTCCGTTGAAATCAAACTCTTTAGTGATTACAACACCAACAGACCAATTTATCAAACCCGATAATAAACATCGACAATCAATCAATGAAAAACTATCATCTCTTTCAAAATACTTGACGGTTGAGATGACTCCCAAGCAAAACAATCTGATTTTTTCAACTCCTAGAAACATTCGTATCACGACAGACCCAGGTATGGTTAGTAATAGCGACAACAAAGGTACTGGCAATGAAACTAATATAGTGTTTAATACGCCGCTACATCACCAGCAGTTAATTGGATCGTCGCCATTGAAATCTAGACGTGAAAGTGTTTCAAGTGTCACTAGCATAATTAGCAACACCAACAATAATCATAATCATTTTGAAAATAGCTATGGAAAATCTGGACCAAAACCAGGCGATCCAGTTGCATTAGAATCGTCACCGTTCATATCCATTTTAAGTGATTCAGAAAATCTAATGGGGTTAAGACCAAAAAAGTTATTTGATAGTATTACTACTTCACCACAAGACAAGAACTACGATGATGAGAAAGTCGTTAAAAATAGTCATAACAATAACGAGTATGATTCTGAGTATGATTCTGATGAATTACTAAACCCATCATCCAAGCAAACCGTAAGGTCTACCTATTCCAAAAGAAGAAAATAAACAAACAGTTTATAATTTTGTAGTTTTATAAACATTTTTATAAAGGTTAATAATACACATGCTACACACCAACTAAAGATATATCAAACTGATAATTCGCCAAAGAAAATTCCTTTAATAATTTGTTTTCCATCCTCTTGCTCTATTAATAAATCAGCTAATGATTTCCCAAATCTTTCTACTAATTTTGTTTTTACTTCATCACTGATTTCATTATTTGAATCAATATCCATATCATCACTATCTTGAGCTTTAGTTTGATTCAAAAGTTTATCTTCAAGTTTCAATTTTCGAAGTGTATCCAATAAAGCATTAATCAAAATTTGACGTTCATAATCATTTTCATTCTTTTCAATAATTGCCAGATACCATACTTTCAAATTACCAAGCAAAACTAATTTTAAAACTTCATTCCCCATATTTTTCAATCCTAATAATGCGCCATATTGCGTACCTACTGGTTTTGTTGAATCCAATAATGCTCTTAACAATGTACGTGTTATTCTTGGGCGCAACGTACTATAAGATGATCCATATACTTTGATAATGTGTTGCAACAATATGGCTGCAAATTCACGGATGGCCAATTGAGATTTTAATGCATCTTGCCATTCTTCTTTATTTTCTTGAGTTAATTTTATCACGGGACCAATTCTCTTTGCCAATAATAAAGTTAAAATACATGGCATCAATGCATGAACATATGGATCCAAAAATATAGTTTTGTTATCAACTAATGCCAGGATGACTTCTAACATGGTTGATAAAATTTCAATATTCCTTAATTGATTGGTTATTTGTTCTGCTATAAATTGAATGAAATAAGGAACCAATTGATGCAATCCTGGATCGGATTTCAATGAAGTTAATGCAGCATTTTTCAAATGTTCCTTTTCTGGATCAGTGGAAATCAATACATCAACCACTTTGTCAAAATATAATTTCAATTCTTTCGACAAGACATGTTTTATCAAAGGTTTGATTTCCATATCTTTTTCAGTTGATTTTTTATTGGAGTTACTGTTATTTGTGTGGCTAGAAGAACCACCATTCGATAACAATTCAGATTCATGTTTGGTTGAATCGTTACTTTCCCCATTTTCATTTTTGCTCCCGAGACTTAAAATATCATTACCCAACATCGATGTTGTTGCTCCACGTACTGCTGCTGGTAAGCTTTTGATTTCACTAGGCAAGGGATTTTGAGGAACCATTGGCTGTACACCCTCAATAGCTAGCCAATGGGCTGTAAAGTTCACTTGACGAGGTACTTTGGGTAACTGTTGATTAATCAATTTCTCAAATTCAATTTCGTGTTCATCAATATAATACAATGTTTGTCCACCAGCACCAACCATTGTTTCTTTGTAATTTAAAGGTTGAGTATTATCGTAGCCGTATAATGGTTCGATATTGAGTATTTTTAAAGCGTTACTTACATCTGACGTAGTCAACTGCCTTCGTTTCGAATGTCTCATAAACTTGACAGCAGTCTCTATTATTTCATGGATGTGGTATTCAACATCCATGGCTAAACTTTTGGCAGTTTCATCTGAAATAGTCACACCTAAAGAATCAGCTGCGTCTCGAACAGTATCATACGGTGACCACAATGAATGTGAGGTTGGTGGTTTAGCATCCATGCTGTAGGTAGTTTAATTTGTAGTAAATTGATATATTTGGTGAAGAACTAGCAAACAACTCTTCAAACGTATTGTGCTTTTCTTGTTGTTGTTGTTTTTCTGTCTAACTTCTCAAACTTCACATTTATTTTTCATATTTATAGAGTCGTGCGCAAACGACCAGAAAAAAAACAACAAAAGAAGATATCCATAATACACTACCTAATTGGGGAACTATTGAAAATACTATTTAAATTACTTGATTCTCCACCAGTTTGTGGTGAGTCTAAAGAAGAATCAAGGGTGTATTTACTGTTAGTGTCTGATGTAAACCGGCTTGCAGCGTCACTTATAAAACTTGTGGGAGTTGTTGCCGTTGCCAAAGTAAACCCACTACTTCCAGTATCTTTGCTGCTTCTGTTCTTTTTGTTCTTGTGGTGACTATGTTTGCGTTTCTTTGCTTTTGGAACTTCTGTTGGGAAATTAATGTCATCATCAACCAGTAACTTCTGTGGAATATTGTAAAATCCATGTAATGTTCTATACATTGGGATATTATTGATCTGCACCTTACCGACTTTGTCACGAAAATAGAACCCAAATCGTGGGTTGGTGAAAGGGTTTAAATCTTGTAAACTATCAACAATTTGAACAGTTTCTTCATCTTCTAACAACGCTTGGTATTTCCCATCCAACATTTGAAGTGGTAAGATTTGTTGGAAACGAATATGTCTCAACGCGTTTTGTGCTTTTGTTCTGTAATGTGGCAATTTGGCAAACGATAAGATTTCATTGGAATTTTCATGATACACCCCAAATGGTATCGGTTTCATGAATGGTTCTATATCAATTGGTGACAAGGGAATATTCAAGTCTTCTCCCAAAATTTTTAGGATTTGTGACCTAATCATCAACTTGGAATTATCGACAAATGAAGTTATGGAGATTGACGGTATATCTGGTATATATATCGTTCCATTTTGATCATACATTGGCCGAGCCATTTCTCGTATCACGCTTTTAAAATATGTTGGCAATTTGAAAATATGAACAAGTGATGGTAAAAAATCTATTGCTGGGTCGTATCTACCAGCACGATTTCGTAGGTTCTGTTGATTGATGACGATATACGCTTCCAAACAGATATGTAGGTAGGTAACAACTTCTATGTCGTTAACTTGTAGCCAAGTGTTGACTGAGTGACACATATTGGATATTATTGAACATATATTGTCAAATTCTGTAAAGTCCAACTTGACAAATTTAATTGGATCATAGATACTATTTGTTGAAGACATCGGGAAGTTAATTGATGGTTCAAAGTTGTGAAAAAAAATTTATCGTCGAACTGGGCTATTATTAGTGGAAATTAATTTCTATTTATATTATATTATATTGCAAATCAAAATTTAGTTGTCTCTAGTTTTCTGTGTGGTTTTGTATTCCCTGCAGCTAACTATGTTAGGTCCTTAGTTTTGGTTAATTTAGTGCTAATGAAATTTATTTAAAAAAAAATCTGTAGGCAATTACAATTTGAATATCTGTTGACACTAAACCAAGAGCATTAAAATATATCTAAATTTAGTAAAAACTAGTTAGTCGTATGTAATTAATAGGTTCAAAAAAAAAAGGGGGTGGATGTACTTATCGGAAGAAAATATTCAAATGGTTGAGGGAATGATGTTGCTAGAATGTTACCTAAGACTAAGAAAATCAATGGAAAAGTAATGACAATAACAAGTATTCTGTTTGTGGTATATATGTTGTAACGTTGCTTTGAGTTGTGTTGACAATACAGTGAATAATCTCAATTAGTAACCAATTCTAATCTCCTGAAAATTAAATGTCAATAAATTGAGGAGCCAAAAAAATAACAACGAAAGGAGGCAATAAAAAGAAAGGAAGACAAATGGAAAAAGAATTGTTTATAAATCTTGAACTTAGGATTGGTTATACACGTTATAAATATATCTGGTATTTGTTGTGGTTTTAATTTCTGTCAACACAACTTTTATAACTTTCATGTTCTAAAAAAAAATAGCCCCTTTAGCGAGTCTATGTCAGGGATAAGCACAGCCGCCTAATTATAATTTATCCAGCACCCTAAAAAAAAACAGTTTTGCTATCCATTAGCAAACATTTAAATGTTCACAAAAAGAACGTATTCATAAATGTTTGCTTGTTTGCTTGAGCAGAATATTAATACGTAGATAGTCTATTGTGTAGAAATAACTTTCTGAACAAAAGTTCACTTCAGTTACTTGGATTGAGAGTTAGGAGAGGCATTCGGGTAACAAGTTGACCTTATCATGCGATGCAAAAACCAACCAGGCTGTCAGCTGGTGAGCCTCCTTGGACGCGCGAGACTTTACCAACAACAAGGATTCAAAATCACAGAAGTCCATAGTCAATATGAAACCGTCGATCGTTTATTCTTGTCTGTAGGAAAATAAATTGATACTACCACAAAGTCTTTCACAAGGAAAAAAACAAGTTCAGAATTCCATTATGTTACAAATATAGTATCAACCAACCAGCAAAAACAGAATCTCCACATGTGAATAAAACCAATATAAAATAGGGGTTCTAGCATTTAAGTAGATTTGTAGCATCATTGTGCTGCAACTTATCGCCCTACAATTGCTATTCCTGTATAATTATCTTGAGGCGGTCACCACAATTTGCATCCAAAAAACTCAGAAAAAGGGATGCAATAGTGACACAATACTAAAGATTTACAATCAACTAACATATTGGCTTAGGCAAATTGCTCACACCCCGTAGCACAAAGCAGAAATTGATGACTAGATTTACATTTACATACATACTAAAGTAAGCGATCGTCTCGATGCATGAGAATTGCACTTATCTCTGAGCTTTGCTTAACCTTTTATACATATTTACATTGCGATAATTAATTCTAGAACCTAAAAATTTATTTTCATTGTCAATAATCGTGTCTTTGGAACCAAATTTGTTCAATATTACAACGTCTAGACCATGTGAAAGATCACTATCGAAGATATATCAACTAACTTTTTAGTCCATGAAATCTCGAAAATAGTTTTTTTTTTTTTGGTTTTCTAAGGTGAATAACCATTATGTATAATCTATTAAATCGAATTATATCAGCATTTAAGCGATTGTAATACCTGTGATTATTTTTTGGTCAATATTTTTCACCAAAAATTGTTTAAAGGCTTTATACTTTGAACAATTAGTACTTGTACTCTACAACAATACAGTGATTACTTCTAATGTCCGTATATTTTACAAAGAGCAGCTCAACTGCAATTTTGGGAATCATAAACTAAACTTTAACAGAAACTTTTGATGTTGATATATCTTTCTTTTTGTAATTATCGGGTTTAGTCACTTTATGAATTGAATTATTACTCTTTTTATAAACACGGTAATGGTAGTTATTATTGAGGGATGGTATGATAGATAATGACTTTCTAGGGTGGTGGTGACGTTCTTGTTGCAGACTTTGTAATGAACCATTCAAGAATTTATTCTCAGTCGGGAATCGTTCATCAAATTTAAATTTATAATCTCTTAAATCAACTTTAGTACCCATTAATGATTGAGAATTTATTGTGACCTTACCATTATTTCTATAAACACAAAATCCATTGGTTAAATTAGTATCTTGGAAAATTTCAATAGCATTATCAATTCTAATAGGTGGTTGATTTTTCATACCTCTATCTAAATTAATCCAGCCTGGACTAATTTCATTGGATTTGTTACCTTCACTATCATTGACTAATCTAAATTGATTAAATCTAATGTGTTTCAATAATGCAACGGTTAAAAATCTAAATTGCGGCAATGCAGTAAATGACGATATAAGGTTTTTTTCATCATGATACATGGAAAATCCCAAAGTATCGATTTCTTCAATTTCTAAATGATGCCAGTACACTTTTCGCAAGTCCATTGCAGACATTAAATTATTAATCAATCGTTTATATCTGTTATTTGCAAACAGTTTCAAATATTGTTTCCCTGAAATTATGTTAACATTAGGTAAATAGATATTACTATTATTGTTAGCACTATTCATTCCAAAAGAAGTTTTGGCGGTAATCATTGGTCTAGCCATTTCTCGAATAGCATCTTTTATAAATACAGGGATCTCAAACATAAATAGTTTGCTTTCTAATATTTCGAGAGTGGTGTCAATTCGTTGCGAGGAAATTCGTAATGATTGTTGATTAACCACAACATATACTTCAAAGCAGTAATGGAAATAATCAATTATTTGGTGAATATCTAAGCTATTATGACTTTGACACGTTTCAACAATTAGTTGAGTTATTATATTATCAAACTCAATGAAATCGACATCATAATAAATAATTTTTGGCATGGTGGTGTTAAGTAGTGTAACTAAGAAGTAACTAGTGAACAAGCGAACGAATGAATGAATAAACAAAACGTGTTGAGATGGGAAAAACAGACAAAGAATGGTTAAAAAAATATGCAATGATCGAATTGAAGTTGGTTTAAATAAAAAAACTTTGTTGAAACAGTTGTTGTTTTGGTAAATCAATTAGATTATGGAATTTTAAATAAATCAAGATTTGTTTGTGTACGTGTCATTTGTGTTGAAATTGATTATTCTGGAAGCGAGGATGTCGTATAAATGAATGTTGGTGTTAAACTTCGGTCGCGGGTTTAATTCTTTTATTGGTGTTGGTTGGTTTGGTACTGCGAGCAAGTAAAACAAAAGCTAGCCATTTGTTTCACAATTTCCTCCGAAAACATTCCGAGCTGTTGCCACGAATGTTTGGCCCGAAGCATGCCATTACAATTACATAGACTGAAAGTTTCTACAGAGAAGGTCAACATGGTTGATCGTTGCTAACGTAATAAATATATTAATTGTCTATACATGTTGAAAAGTAACTCAACAAAACAAAATATCTAATTATGTCCCGAATTTTTTTTACCCCACCATTTTATTAATATTAAAAGTTCTAACCATAATGGCACATTGTAAATTTATCATCACCCAAAATCGCAACTAAAGTTGTCCAATACTGTTCCTATTCCCTCCATTCATTTGCTCCAATAACTCATGATTCAATTCTAATAATCGTTGATTCTCAACCTTTAACTGTTCCAACTTTTTGTCTTTTTTAGTAATTTCATCGTGTAGCATTTGATTCTTATTATTATACAGACTAGTCTTGTATTTTTCTAGTAATTCTTGTGAATCAAATATGGCATCATATTCCCCATTTCTGCCTTCCTCGTCATCCTCATCGCCCTCTTGCTGCTTGTCGTCATGGTTTGGTATTTTATATAGTTTGTTCAATTGTTTACGTAACTTATTTTCTAAATGTTCTTGACTCAACTTGGAAATCAATTCAATATCTTTAAATTCCAAACGATATAATTCATATAACAAGGCATCACTTCTATCTTTAATAATGTTTGCCATCATAGGATTACCTGACCTAGATCCATCTAGTACATCTGGCCGATTCATGGCAATCGAGAATTGAAAATCAGATTTAAACTTGTTAAATAATTCTTCATAATAATCACGTACATAAATCCCATTTAATTCAGGCATAGATTCAAGTTCTTCTACTACTTTACTCGATGGTTTTTGGCCCGCAAGTAGTTTTGTACGCTGTAGTATTGAATACGACTTTTCATTTTTCAGTCCACCCGATGCCATTGTTCCTGCAGTTGTTACTGTTGCTGCTGATGACGAGGACGAAGATAAGATTTTTGAATATTGTAAATTGGTTAATTCAATGGCGACTATTTCCCACATATCATCTTTCTCTTGTATTGTTGGTTGTAAATGTGGTAAGAATTTCAATACCAATTCTAACAAAGGCAATTTGATAGTTGATTTAATTTTCTTTTGTTCCTTTTCATAAAATGATTGACCCATCGCAAGCAGTTGTCTTTATATTATTCAAAGTTGTCGAGTTGATAACTAATTACAGAAATAAAGAAACAATAATTGAAAAATAAATTTGTGTGTTATCTTTTTTTTTTAGACCAATATCTGGTGTGATACAGATTTGGCGGAGGCGAGAGATCAAACAAACGAACTCGGCTGAGTTGGTCAGTCAATAAACCATAGTGGCAAAAAGAACCACTCCAAAATCCATTTACTTACATCTATATATTTACAGAGACCATATTCTGTAAGGGGAACATTTATACCGTAATATCGAAAATATCAATAGTGGTTTATAGCATTGTTAATATTCAATATCTAAGAGCCAAAACCTATTCAATCATTTTATACACAGCCTGGACGAAGTGGCAACTCTATGCCTCTATTCCCCCTATAATCCTTTATCATTCTTGCTTTGTTTAGCTTTATCTTTTAGTCTATCACGTTGTCCTGATTTTTGTCCTTGTAGTTTTTGTAATCGTTCTTCCGCAGCTTTTGCCAGTGCTTCTTTAGCATTTAACGTAACATTATTTTGATGATCATTTTCATCTTTACTGCCTAATGGTCTTGACTCTTTTGTAAATTGTGATTTTCTTGACGTTGATCTAGTCGTGAGTTTAGATCCCAATTTCAGTTTCAGAGTGCTTGAAGGAGCAGCAGTGGTCGAACTTTTGGGTTTTGAGGATGGGGTGCCTACTTTTGCTGTAGTTGAATGAATACCCGATTTATGCTTATGTTTGGATGCATGGTGACCCATTGTTGAGCAATTGTCTATTTAAGAAGTTAAAGGAATATGTTAGAGTGTACTTTTTGGTTCAATGACAACTCAATTTTCTTTTGTCGTAATTATCGTGTAGAAAATAGTGCCACTTACATAGAAAGAGTTTTTGTATGAGAAGAAAAATTTCTATGGAAGAAATCTTCAAAAATAAAAACTTTTAAATACACCTATTAAATTAACAACATGTTCTCAATAGTAAAATTCGTAGGATAATCTGACCTCCCGGACTTGATTGCGGAAACCATTTTTTACCATTTTGTATGTATTAGGTGGTAGAATCGAGCTTCTTACTTTTCTTATTTGGAATGGTAGACATCTGAGAACCTGCGTAGTATAAACGGACACTGCTGCCGCCAAAAAACTAGAACAATCCCCGAAAGCATTAAATTCTTAATGAATATTTATTCATAAACTTTATAATTACTTGCTAAATAATGAAAGTAACAAATAATCTCTATATACATAAAACTATTTTTTTTATTATTTTGAAAAAAAAAAACAACTATTAAATATAAAACATTTAGGGGGTGATAAACGTCAAATCTATTCCTTTGGTTTATTCAAGTAATCTTGGATCAGCATCAGTGACTTGTTTAGTGACCTCACGATAATTGATATTTGGTCTTAAACTGTCAAATTCAGGGATATCAACTTTTATGGCACCATCAAATTGTGGGTTTTCTTCCAACGTAATTTTACTAATTAATCTGTAGGCATTAGCATCTCTGACCCAATTTCTCAAAAATTGAATAGCAGCAAAATTGTTTTGCATGTAATCCTTATATTTACCCAACACTGACAAATACAATCCAGTTCTTTGGTAACTGAATTTTCCGGAGAACATAGTTGAAGCTCTTAATGCAGACCAATCTGCATTAGCAATATAAGTATAACCTGCCTCATCTAATTTACCTAATAATTCATTCCAAAGTTGTAAAATTTCCTCATTCGTGTATTCAATTTGTTTACTCTGTTTCAAGATGATACGATGGGAGACAATACTCTTGGTAACATTCTTTTCTTGGTACAAATTGAGAAGTTTGTTAAAAATTTCTTTATCTGCCCATGGCAAGTTTGAAATCAACGTGTTTAATAACACTTCATTAACTTTGGGGGCACTTTCGATTGCTAAATTCAATAAGTCAATGGCTTCCTTTGATGGTTCAGGGTATTTTTCGAAAAATGATTTGAAAAATCCAGCGTGTAAAGTAGATTGACTAGAAATCAAATCAAAATCTTGTTCAAGATAATGTTTACTAATACGTCTCCAAAAGTCAATAACTTCTTCCATTGAGTATCCACCAGCAATACAATTGCTCAAAAATGAAGTCATATAAGGAGCCTTCATAATAACAGAATATGGCAATCCCTCTTTTTGTAAACCTTTTTCGAAAAATCTTTCGGCAATAGCCAAGTCTTTACTATGTCCAATAAATGACAAATGGATTTGAGCTAATGCTCCCAAAACAGACTTTTCATTTGGATTTTGTTCATAAAGGTTCATCAAAGATTCCAAGGCGTCCAATGCAGTCACATAGTCCCCTTCCATGACAGCAACTTGACCCATTCTATCACTTAAATATGGATGAACTGTTTTGTCTTCTTTAACACTCATTTCATAAATTTGTTTAATTTCATCATAATTGAATCTTCTAGTTTCATGGCCCACTTGGATAACAATAGATAACACTTCATGAGCCAAATATAATTTACCAACGTCAGAATTGACTCCTGTTTCCCAAAGGTTGACAATTTCATCATTTAATTTAAATTGCAATAAAGTACCAAAAACTTTGAATAGAGTTCTTGCAGATAACACAGAATTCAATTCACCAGTGGAAATTATTTCAGTAAGATTCAAAACAGCACTTTGTAAAGTCATATCTTCACGGAATGCTGATCTTTGATCTTTATCTCTATTTTTGGACTTGTTCAATCTAGCCCTTCTCAGGTTGATTGTGCCACTATAAAGATTAGAGGCATAAACAAACAAATGCTTTTCATTAAGCTGGTTTCTAAATGTTTCATCTTGTAATAATTGCAGAAATTCATCTATACTAAAGCTTGATGCTGAATCGTTGTTTCTCTGGTTTTTAGTCTTAGGATTAAACTTTAAATGATATGGCTCGTGTTTTTTAATGTTGTATTTGAGTAGCTTTTGTTGGTAAACATCTGTTTCTGGGAGGGATATTTTTGGTTCAGATGCAACTCCTGCTTGTGACGAGTTATTTCTCACTTGATAACCCAATAAATTATTATTTTCAAAGGGGAAATGTTGAGTAGTTGATGTGAATTTGGATGTTGTTGATGTTGTGGTGGTAGTGGTAGGAGGCTTAACTTTCAGGATTAAACTTGGTCTCAACCCTTGTTGGGCACCACTGGCAATTAATCTAAACATCTTTTGGTAAAATTTAATTAAGGTATTATTATAGGTGTATAAATATGATTCTTATAGAATAGTTTTATTATTTTCAAGCTAATGTTTTGAAGGAACCGGTAGTCGAATGAAAAACCAATGTATAATTAAAAAAAAAAAATGTTGTAAAATACTTTTGAGATCTTTATTCAGTCTATTTATGTAATTCCGAAATAAACAAAAACTAAGGAAAAAAAACCGTATAATCTAAATAATACAAAATCAGATAAACTCGAACGATTTTTATAAACTTGATATCTGTAACTATTCTTTGTGGCGTTAACTTGGTGATGAGTTGATAAATGAATCGTTAAGAATTTTTTTTTTCTTTTCCTACCCTTTCCTTTTTTTTGGTTGTATGAAGAGTTGTTGCCTTCAAAAGGAAAATATTTGAACTTCAGCTGATCATTATTTTCGCACATACACTGCACATAAACACGCACAAAACAGATTGAAAGAAAGAAAATAACGTTGGGTGATTCTAATTTACTTGTTTCTTTTTATTAGGGGAATAATTGAAACATGATATTTGACTTAGCCTCGCCTCAAGTAACCAACATTTTACAAAAGAAATAATCAGCCAAGTAATCAACAATTATCCGAGGATTTGTTTTTCGGAGATGAACAATCCAACACCATCTGGATAAACCTTTACAAAAGAAATAATGACAGAACTCTCACCAAAGTCTACCATTCATTAAAGTTAGTCGATAACAAAAGAATTACCCAAAAACATACATACCAACAGCCACTCGAAAAGATATGGTTTCATTTTATTTTGTTGGTATATCAGGTGTGGTCGTTCCCATGCAGGAGCACGTCATATCATGATGGTTTTTCCTTTTTCAATCCTATGTGTTTGTCCTTTTTTTTTTGCAACTCAAATTATCTTTGTTTGAGAAGATATAGTTTGATCGAACAATACCGAGTACGGTAAACGACTTTGAGGCTTGATATATGAATCTGTTATGTTAAAGCCTGGTACCCCTAAAAAGGTAGCATTGTTAGGTACTCAATATTCAGTATTTATTGTCGATCTCTAACGTACTATTTTTTGAGCAGTTTCTCAACAATGATTGAATCCCAACAGTTTTTTTCATTCTTTCTCCTATCGGTCTGATCGTCGTACCATTTATGATGTGTTTATGCTCTCGGTTTTTGTTGCGTTTTCACATAGAATTCAATTGTAGCATGGTTTCTCTTCCGTTGTCAAGTGACTAATACCAATCTATACAAACTTCCGGTTTTAGTAATCGAGTTGCGCTTATCAAACCAAAAAAATTAGTTATCTCTATCAAAGGTGTACCGCATCAAAGCTCTCTATTACATGACTAATTTTACAAAGGATAACAGACTTTGGTATATACCAACAATTAATATTGGCTACGATAGAGGAATCTTTATTGTCTTTCTTAGCACAAGTTGTAGAACCAGTACCATGGGTATCGCCGTCCCGCGCTATCGCCTAAAAATAAACAAGTCCGCTAAAGAAAAAAAATAAAGCAAACAAATCAATTAATTCCTGTCGAGAAGCGATTTCGAAGGGGAAAAACTAATTCTCATTGTCTAATTCATTCGATCTAATTAATCCAATCTCGAAAATACTCTTGCCACATCCAATAATCTACTTTCCTTTTCCTACTCTGTTGTTCTGATACTTCTCGTTTATTTTTTTGGATTACCATTCAACATCATCCATGTCATACACCGGAACGACAGGTTCAATACCTCAACGATATCCAATATCAGCTAGTAATGAAAATTCTCAACTATTGACTAGCAGATCAAAACATAATACCTATTCAAATATCAATCACACCAACAATGAGGGAAATGCTAACTCAATAGAAAAGAATGATAAGGACAAAGCTCAAAAGAAGTCTGGAGGCAAGCTAGGCACCTTTGACGGTGTGTTTCTTCCTGTGACATTAAATGTTTTGTCCATTTTAATGTTTTTGAGATTTGGATTCATCATTGGACAAATGGGTATACTAGGAACAATATTTTTATTAGTATTATCTTACTTAATTGATGCTTTAACAACATTATCTATTAGTGCGATTTCTACTAATGGTACTGTGAAAGGAGGTGGTGCATACTATATGATATCCCGATCATTGGGTCCAGAATTTGGTGGTGCAATTGGGATAATTTTTGTCATTGGACAAATTCTTAACTCAGCATTGAACGTAGTAGGGTTTATCGAGCCGTTATTGGTTAATTTTGGTGTTGGAGGCGACATGGCTGACATTTTACCCACAGGATACTTTTGGCTGGTAATGTATTCGACAATTTTATTGGCAATATGTACAGGAGTGGCTATGGTTGGGTCACTGCTTGTTTCCAAAACAGCATTATTTCTATTTATCATATTGACAATTAGTACTTTATCTATTCCAGTATCAACTATTTTTGTGAAGTCCTTTTACCCCTTACCGCCTCCATGTGCCGATATACTATACACTGGTTTGTCCTGGAAAACATTTTTCGAAAACTTGTATCCTAATTTCACAAGTGGTGCTGCTGGTTCAGTATTGCCTTCAGGTCAAAAAGAAAATTTCACTGACTTGTTTGGAATTTTCTTCCCTGCAACTGCTGGTATTTTTGCCGGTGCTTCTATGCTGGGTGAATTGAAGTCTCCATCAAAGTCAATTCCTAAGGGAACAATAAAAGGTTTGTTTCTTACATTTGTCTTATACATTTCAGTTATCGTTTCTATGGGGGCAGCTATACCTCGAGAGTTATTATACGTTGATATCAAGGTCATTCAAACTGTCAATATATCGAGTATTGTTATTATATTAGGAGAATTTTCCACATCTTTGTTTTCAGTGATCATGGGTATTGTTGGTGCCTCGGCAATGATTACTGCCATTGCTGATGATAAGATTATCCCAGGGTTGTCAAGTTTTACAACTTTGAAAAAGTCACCAAAGGAGAAGAAGAAAGCACAAATATATAGTATCATTGCTACTTGGTCCGTTGCACAAGTATTTTTGTTTGCTGATATCAATCAAATTGCCACATTTATAACAATGGCATTTTTAATGACATTCATAGTTACTAACATTGCTTGTTTCTTATTAAAAGTGGGCTCAGCTCCAAATTTCAGACCATCGTTCAAATATTTCAGTAGCAAAACGGCTTTCGCTGGTGCTACAGTATGTATTATAGCGATGTTTATTGTTGATGGTATTTCTGCCACATTGGTTATATTTTGCATGACTTTCTTGATCTTGTTAATTCATTATCTGTCTCCACCTTCCAAATTTGGTGACATTTCTCAATTATTAATTTACCATCAAGTTAGAAAATATTTGCTAAGATTGAAGTTGGAAATGAGTGTAAAATACTGGCGTCCACAAATATTATTGCTTTGTGATAATCCACGTACTTCATGGAACTTGATTGGATTTTGTAATCACTTGAAGAAAGGAGGGTTGTACGTCCTTGGTCATGTGGTGCTAATGAACGATGACACCAATCCATCATGTAATTCAGATAAAAATTACCGAACATTTTCAACAGCAACTTACCAGGAGGTGAGAAAACAAAAGCAAGCGTGGATCAAATTAAGAGATATGTCCAAAATCAAAGCATTTGTGCAGATTGCTTTGGGACCTACTTTACCTTGGGGTGTACGTAATGTTTATCTTGGTTCAGGATTGGGTGGTATGAAACCAAATATTACTGTGTTGGGATTTTATGATTTTAAAAAGCATGGGCTTGCATTACCTATATTACCTAGTTATGATAGCAACCAAAAGTTTGTCGGACAATTACCCACTGATACAWTTGAGGAAGGAAAGAAAAGTGTCCATTAATCAATGGGTTCAAATTGTTGAAGATTTGATTGTATTACAAGCAACTGTTGCAGTTGCAGCAAATTTCACCCAAATGGTTTTGCCTAAAACAGAAAAGGGAAAAGGGATTTTCAAATTGAAAAAACCTTTTAAAAATGAGAAACCGGCAGAGAAATATATTGACTTGTACCCAATTCAAATGTCTTCTGTGGCACAACTTGACAATGGTCAATCGGTAATGTCAACTAACTTTGACACTTATACTTTGATTTTACAATTAGGGTACATCCTATCAACTGTTGATGAATGGGAAATCAACAACTACAGAGTACGTGTTATTGTTTTTGTCGAGTTTCTGAATGAAGTCGCTGATGAAAAGGAAAGATTAGCTGGATTGTTATCAAGTTTGAGAATTGATGCAGAAATTAGGGTCATTTGTTTGGAAAATGCAAATTTAGATTCTTATAATTATATGATCAAAGGGTACACGAAATCACAGCTGAATAAGACTCAGTATGATAAAGTTGACAGAGTCTTGGCATGTGATCAATGGTGGAAGAACTTGTCGAAAGCAAGAGAAACATTACGTGAAATTGAAAAAAGGAAAACTTTAGGTAAACAAAAATTGAGAATTATACCAACAAGAACAGACTCAAATTCATCACTCCTTCCAGAGACATTCCAACCATTGAATTTAACTTCCAGAAGTCCACAAGGGGTTCAAGTTCAAGGCTTGAAGAATAATAGAAGATATACACTTTCCAATTTACAAGAACAAGGGATGTCATTATCATTTAATTTGAGAGCTGCCAATCTGACGACAGGAAAAGATTTACTATATGCTGATTCAATAGTTGATAGTAGTGACAGTGAATCAGAAGACTCGTCATCAGTTGCCACTTCAAACACTACTGCCAATCTTGGCTATGTGTCGTCTAGAGATAATAGTTATGTCAATCTTGCTTCCTCGCAAGCTACATTAGAAAACACGCAAAGGGGAGATCTTCCTAAAGTCAAAAATACGTTAAAAGAGCAAAATGTGTATTCAAGAACCCATACACCAGAGATATTATCCAGTAGATCTTCTGTCATCAATTTGAGACCAAATTTCCTGTCTGTTAAAATCCCAACTGCAAAAATTAATGACGAAGCTGAAGATGGGGATGACCAAGAGGAGGATGAAGAGGAAGAGGGAGCTGAAACAGATAACGTTCAAGGCAAAGAAGAGGATGAAACAAATAAAGAAACTGCCGAAAAGGGAAGTATTCTCATCAAGGATAAACAGTCCAAGACAAAAGATAGATCTAAACAATCGATTCAATTTGTTGCAGATGAACCTCCAAAGGATTTACTGGTAAATCCTGAATCATCACAAAGTAACCAGAAAGGTGGTAAACCCAAAACCAAAAATCTTATTGTCAACGATGATGAAATAATCCATCATATGGAAACGCCACAATTTTTAGCTGCCGAAGATGATGATGAGACAGATTTCCTACAAATGTCATTGAGAGACAGTAAATTTCCTTCATGTGGTCCATCAAGTGCTAGATCTGAAGTGTATAAACAGAAACCAACTTTGTCAACAAATCAAAGCGCCGATTCTGAGAGAACTATAACTAGAAAACAATTACAAGAAGAATTGAAGAACTTAACATTCAATGATATCCCTGCAAAGGGACAACATTTGGTTTTGAATGAGTTAATGAGTAGAAATTCGCCATCTGATAAAACCCACATTATTTTTAGTACATTACCTGCTCCATCAAACGGTACTCATTTAAACGATACTGATTCCTTTGATTACACTAACAATTTGGCTATTTGGTTAGATGATTTACCACCAATTTTGTTAGTCAATTCGCAAACCGTAACTGTTACAACTGCATTATAAGTAAAGTGAAAAATATATATAGAGATATATCTAATTGGCATTATTTATTTCCAACTATTTATGTTTGTGTATGTTTATATAGTACAACAATCATACCATTTTTGAAGAGGAGTAGATTATGTCTCACGCATAATTATTTGTAAGTGAAAGAAAGAAAAAAGGGTTGTAAAAGTGAATCGGGAAAAAAAACCTACAAATCTATCTCATCTCAATACATAATTAGTGATCAATTTCCAAATTATATTCACCCCCCAAAAACTATATCTTTAGTGTGTAGTTATCCTGAAAAGACCATGAGTATTGATAATCAAGCACTGACTGCTTTGAAAAATAGTGGTCAAGAAGTTAAAAATAATACTAACCAAACAAGTGAATTATCGAAAGAAGAAAAGTTAAGAAAGCGTAGGGAACAGTTAGAATTATGGAGGCAAAAAAAGCAACAACAGCAACAAGAACAAGAAGAGGTACAGAATAAGGCCAAGAAAACAGAAGATAGTACCAACAATACTAGTACTGAAGAAGTTAAAAAGTCCCGTCAACAAAGAATAGAAGAATGGAAACGAGCAAGATTACAAAAACAACAGGCAACCAAAGAGAAAACCACAACTATTACAATTAAGAAAAAAGTTCATCTGCAAACAACTAGACCAACTCTTAAACGAAATTTAGATTTTGGAGATGATGAAGATGATAGGAAAAATTCACATAGACCTGTCTTTAAAAAACCAAGTTTAGAGTATGATGAAATACTGGAACATCAAAACGATAAAGAGTCTGAAGATGAACTAGATGTTTTTCTTGCCTCAATTCGTGAGTCTGAATTGAAGTCTGATAATACAAAAGCCGAAAAAGCTATTGAAAGTATACCGGAAGGAGATGTGGAGAACGAGAAAGAGAATGATGACTATGGCGGCGACGGCGATGAGGAGGATGAACTGGACGAAGAATCAAGATTACAAGATTTAATTTCTACAAAATTGACAAAACTTCAAAACAAAGGTAAAGAATTACAGTCAATTGACCATTCACAAGAAAATTACCAAGAGTTTCGTAAAGTTTTCTATCGTGAAGCTTATGAATTACTGGCTCTACTGGATGAACAGGTAGAACTAATTAGACAAGATCTTGATAATATAAAAGTAAAAGGTACAGATGTACCGCGACCAATACTAAAATGGAGTCATTTAGCATTACCAACGAATCTATCGTCGGTTATTCATGATAAATTAAAGTTTGAGAAACCATCTGCAATTCAAAGTCAAGCATTGCCCACAATTTTGTCTGGTCGTGATGTGATCGGAATTGCCAAAACAGGGTCAGGGAAAACATTATCTTATGTATTACCAATGCTTAGACATATACAGGATCAACAGTTTCTGAAAGATAACCAAGGTCCCATTGGTCTAATATTAAGTCCTACTCGTGAGTTGGCGTTACAAATTGAAAAAGAAATATTAAACTTTACCAAAAGGAATAATAATCTAAGGGTATGTTGTTGTTATGGGGGTAGCTCCATTGAAAATCAAATTAACGAGTTGAAAAAAGGGGTTGAAATAATCGTCGGTACTCCAGGTCGAGTCATTGATTTGTTGGCAGCTAATTCTGGAAGAGTCCTAAACCTCAAGAGATGTACATTTGTGGTATTAGATGAAGCCGATAGAATGTTTGATTTGGGATTTGAGCCACAAGTCAATAAAATATTAACGCAAATCAGACCGGATAGACAAACGGTATTATTTTCGGCGACATTCCCAAGGAAAATGGAAACGTTGGCCAAACAGATTTTAACGGATCCGGTTGTAATAATTGTGGGTGGTATCAGTGTGGTTGCTCCTGAAATTAAACAAGAAGTTGTTTTGTTTGAGACTTCAGCTGAAGAGCAGGATAAATACAAACAACAGCGTGTGGAGAAGTTGCATGATATATTAACAAATTATCAAATAGAACATCCTGACTCTAAGATTCTAGTATTTACTGAAAAGCAAAATGATGCTGATGAGTTAGTTGCTAATTTATTATCAAACAAATATCCTGCTATTGCTATTCATGGTGGCAAGGATCAAATGGATAGAAAGTATGCCATTAAAGAATTTGCTAGTATGGACAGTGGAATTAATATTTTGATTGCCACTTCTATAGCTGCCAGGGGATTAGATGTAAGAAATCTTGGGTTGGTTATTAATTTTGACCCACCAAATCATATGGAAGATTACGTTCATCGAGTTGGTCGAACAGGCAGAGCTGGTGCAAAGGGAAACGCTATAACGTTTGTTAGTTCTAGTCAACCAAAAGAGGTTTTCAATTTAGTAAAGGCATTAAAATTGAGTCATTCTGATATTGATCCTAAACTAGAAGAAATAGCTAACAAGTTTGTCACCAAAGTTAAAGCAGGTAAAGAAAAGATTAGTTCCGGTTTTGGTGGCAAAGGCTTAGATAATTTACAAGAAGTTAGAGATAACAAGTTGAAATTAGAAAAACAAAGATTTGGTGATCAACAACCACAACGCCAACAAGAGGAAACGGAGACGAAAAAACTGAATGATGAACCTGTTCCAGATATCGCTTTACCTGAATTCAATATCATTGAAGGTAACACTCCAGAAACTTCGGGTCCAGACAAATGTAAATTTTATTGTCGAATTGTTATTAATGATTTACCTCAAAAAGTGAGATGGAATATAGTACAACGAGAGAGTTTATCCAAGATCATTGATGAGTCAAGAACCTCTATAACAACAAGAGGTCAGTACTATCCACCAGGTTCAAAACCATTATCCAATGATCAAGAAAGAAATGGCAGTTTAGCAAAATTGTATTTGTTAGTTGAGGGGTTGACTTTGCAATCAGTTACCGAGGCTATTACGTTGATCAAAAAAAAAATGTTGGAAAGTTTGGATATTTTGAACCAAAGAGAAAACTTACAACCAACAGGAAGATATGTTGTATGAATAAGTATGTTTATGTGGTTTTGAAATATAGATCAACGACGCTGTTTAAGTAGTCATGAGGGGGGGATTGTTTTTTGTAGTATCATTTCGACGGTTTGTGCCTGTGATAATTTACTGTTGTGGAACGGAAGAACCAAAAAAAAAAGTTAAATTCTACAGACATAAATTATCCATAAATAATGAGAACTTTAACCCCACATACTCTACTCTATTAACTATTTATATATCAATTCATTTGAATGTAAAAACTAATTTTTGTAACTTTTATTTACTACTTTTTCTTTTCCAACATTGATACACTTTATCTAACCTACAATCATGTCTTTCGATGCTAAAAACTATTCCGATTACGAATTTTTCACAATCTCACAAATAGAGCCAGGATTTGTTCACGTTCAATACACTAACCCAAAAACATTGAATGCTTTTACCGAAAAAAATTGGAGAAATTATGGAGAAATCTTTAAAAGATTAGATCAAGAATCTGATGTTCAATTAATTTTGGTTTCATCAGGGGTTCCAAGATCTTTTTCTTCGGGATTGAATTTAAAAGCAGCTATGGAATTATTTGGAAGTGATGAACCAAGAGATCAAGCCATTAAACATTTACATGAACATATTGTTGATTTCCAAGATGCTATTGGTATCCCCTCAAGAATTAGTACACCAACTATTGGGGTTTTGAATGGACTTAACCTTGGTTTAGCACTTGACATGTCTTCTGCTTATAGTATCAGAATTGCCGTTAAGGATGCCGTGTTTTCTATTGCTGAAGTCAATATTGGAATTGCTGCAGACATTGGATCTTTACAAAGATTGCCATCTGTTGTCAATAACAAATCATTATTAATGCAACATGCTTTGTTGGGAGATAAATTTGGTGCTGAAGAAGCTTTGAAATTAGGATTTGTGAGTTGTGTTGTTGACTCTATTGATGAAGGTGTTGAATTTGCTAAAACATTAGGTGAAAAGATATGTGATGCACCTGCTTGGGCTATTAAAGGTACTAAAAAATATATTCAACACATTTTAAATGGTGGTACTGTTGAAGAAGGTTTGAAGAGTATTGCTGAATATAATGCTGTGAACATTACTGATAGCAAAATGAAATTATAATGTGGTTAGCCAGTGTATATTACTGCTATATTTATTCAAGGTATTCTCCAATATACGTATATATTTGTTACAACGTAAGTAATTTTGATTCGCTATCAAATCAAATACACAAAACTAGTATAGCTTTCAGTGATCCGGGTAAGTCACCAATGATATTTTGTTATACAGAGACCGAAAATTTTTCAGGGAAAAAAAAAACAGATATAGGAAACGAGTTGGGGAAATCAATCAACTAGCTCTGAGTGTCATATCAATTCTTTAGTACTTGGAAATGCTGGGAATATTTAGAGCCAACAAGCATGTTATAACGCTATCCAAATCTCTCCGATCTTATTCGTCGATAGCAGTTGGTGTGGAAGATATATCTTCACAACATACAAACTCGACCGAATCGGTAGTAGTGGCTTCGACCACCACAAAATCGTCAACCACACCAAACTCATCTACTATTCAGCAAATTTTAAAAAACTTACCTTCAGCAAAATTAACAGAATCATACAGACTAAGTTCAGTTTTACTTTCAGATATTCATAGCAGCAATAATTCTCGTGATGATCAAATTCGTCAAGAATTGGTATTGTTAAGAGATCAACGAGATTATCCCAATTTAATCAAGATTCTCGAAGTGTGGTCTAGTAAAGACATCAAGGGGATGATGAAAGTATTGGGTCATGAAACTGTTTCTAATTATTTAGGTGAGATAATTTCTTTTGGGCATTTATCGATATTTAGACATTACAATTTGACACCAATTTTAAACTCAATTAAGGTCCATTCTTCATCAAGATCTAAACGTAAATTCACGCCTCATGATATTACTAAATCCATCAGAAATATATACAGCAATATTTTATATGATACCAACAAAAGTAGGGAACACATTTATGATCGTGAGAAAAGAAAAGATATTTATGCTAGTGGGAATTTAACGGGGTCTAAATTGAGTGTTAGTGATTTCGAAAATTTAATTAGACTTGAATTGAGTAATTTTAAAGTCGATCTTGCGTCTAGATGGTTTAAACTTTTTAGAAAGTATCAAGGAGGTGATGAACTGTACAAACTGAAAATGACCCCTGAATTATGGAAATTGGTTTTCAGAATGGAAGCCGGTGGGGATAACAAATTATGGATCATTAAACCTACAGAATTGTCAAACATATCATATAACCCTATGTATAGAAGAGGATATATTGGCCAACACGTTAATTTTTCAATTCAAGACATTCAAGATAGTTCAGTTTGGTCAGATTTGGATTTAGAATTCCATGGTTGTATAGTGCAGCATTTTGGATACAATGGGAAAATTGACATTTTGAAGAAATATGTGGAAACTATATGGGGTATCAATAGCAAGGGGCAATTGAGTGGAACCAAACTTTCCAAATTCGATCGTTTATATCCAGATTTGAAATTTTTAAGCAGCTTATTTGTATCATTAGCATATAATGGAGAATTTTATTATGCTATCAAATACGTCAACAATTTCCAAAAAATATATGACGAAATGGATAATACTCAACTCGCTAATAAAAATTTCTGGGAACGAGTATTCCATTGGGCAAATATATCAACATCATTTACTGAAGAGAATGCATTGAAATATTTCCTCAAACAAAGTAATTATATTGGAGAAGGTGTGGAAAGTTTAACGTTACAAGAACTCACAAACGATGTTGACTTTGATTATGAAGGTTATTTGCAATTTTTAAACAAATTGAAAGTTGAAAGATGTGATATCTTCAACCAAATTTGGCAAATTATTCACCAAGAAGAGGAAAATTTTGGATTCTCAAATTACATTTATAAATTGTATTTGAATTTTTTAAAAGAACATATCATTTCTACAGAAGTGGAAACGGAACAGAAATATTACGATTATTTATCGATTTTACTAAAAAAATACCAATTATATCACGTTGATGCAAAATCTTTTACCAAAAGAGGTAACTTGGGATTTTTCCCAACTAATGATATTGATAAATCAATACGGGTGCTCTATACTGATGCTCTACGAGCATTGATTGACTATAAAGGGGAACAATTAAAAATTGGTCATATCGAACCATTGATTAATGAATGGAGTCTAGATAATGAGATGAGATTGGAATTAGAAGATTGGGTTGCAAATGATAGAATAAAGTATTATAAAGAAAAATTGGAAACAAGACGTGAACAATTTATGAATAATTTAAGATCTGATGATAATGATAATGATTCGCTCTTAGATTTAATGTGAATAAGAACTATATTTATAGGTATTACGTTATAGTAATAGATATTTATTTAATACTTACAACCAAGACTTGGAGTTGGATGTGTGGTAATGATGGAGTTTTACAGTGCGTGTAAATTTGTCCAAAATACAGTAACCACAACAGAAAAATGAGAGACCACGTAATTTGTTACTCTCAAATTTTTTCATTTTTTTTGATTGTCGAGTGTTGGAATAATTCTAGTTGTCCTTTTTTTTTCACAACTGATCTTTTTAAACCATATATTATCAACTACACCTACAATCACAACTAGTTAAATCACAATGGCTGCTGAAGGATTAGAAAAATTAACTGAAGTTCCTGTTGAATTCTTCAAAGATGGAAGTGCATTTGTAAAGAAATGTCAAAAACCAGATGAAAAAGAATACTTGAAAATTATTAGAGCCGTTGGTATTGGTTTCATTATGATGGGTGTTGTCGGCTATGCCGTTAAATTAGTTCATATTCCAATCAGATACTTGATTGTTTAGATATGAAAGGAGAGAGAAAGAAAAAGAAATTGTGAATAAAATCCTGTAATTCTATTGATATTGGAATATTGGAATATTGAAATAAAGTTAACAAAATCCTAAGGAAACACGCATATTATTCTTTGTTAATTCAGTTCATTTATTAAAAATCAGGTTATTTTCTATTTGACGAAAGGCAAAAGAATAGAAATAGAAATTGTATAATTATTATTATTATCAAAATATATGAAATCATCTTTTTTGTTATTATGAGAGTTGCAGAATTGTTATGGCTGATGTGGAGTTTGATTTGAATGAATATATTTGGAGGATGAAAAGTGGTTCATTAATAAGAACTTGTATTTGCATGTAAACTATCTTCATTAAGATTATTGGACATTGTGTTGATTACTATACTCGTATTTTGATTTCTGTGTTGGTTTCATTACCTTTACCAACCTCCTTTATATACAGGCGCGTTTATTTTTTCCGCTTTAAACTGAATTGAGCAAAATTGAGCATATAAATGTGTTCTAGGTGGTTAGCGAGACAAACTAAGGGAAAAAAAAATTTCTAAACCTCATCTCTCTCTCATCGCTATAAATCTCCACCTCAGACACATCTCTATTATAATTTAAAATCAAGAATACATCAAATTCCTCTTCTACACACCAACAACAATAATGTCACAAACCTCAAGTTTTGTCAAGAAACTAGCATCCAATGACAAACCAACAAGAGATTCGGCATTGGAATCATTAAAGAATTTCCTTGGTTCCAAGAAAGATCTATCATTATTGGATTTGAAGAAAATTTGGAAAGGATTATATTTTTCAATGTGGTATTGTGATCGATCTAAAGCACAAGAAAGATTAGCTGAAAACTTGGGTAAATTATATAGTGAAACAGTTAGTGTTCTGTTGTTTCCTCAATTTGTGTTGGCATTTTTCGATATTATAAGTATTGAATGGCCAAATATTGATCAATGGAGAGTCGATAAATATTATTTATTAATTAGAAGAATTTTAAGACATAATTTCAAATTTTTGAAACAAAATAATTGGGATGAAGAACTTGTGGAAAACTGGGTCAATGTATTACATCAAAGCGTATTAAGTGGTGAAAAAAATGTCAGCATGGGATTACCTTATCATTTGTGTGATATATTTATAGATGAATTGGAATTAGTCATGTTTGAAGATATTCAAGAAGAAATCGATGATTTGGATAATGATGCCAGTTTAGAAGATAAAACTAAACTACTTGGTAAAAAAATCGATATTGTATCAGAAGTTCCTGTATTAAAACTACTCGAGCCATTCCAAAAATTGAATAAACTGGCACAATTGAAAACATTGAGAGAAAAATGTGCTGAAGAAGTCTTGAATGATGAAAGATTGAAAGATTGGGGTGTTATTGAAGCTGATGATAGTGATGATAGTGACAACGAAGGTTCGGGTGATGATGATGACGATGACGATGAAGATGAAGATGAATGGAAAGGGTTTTAAGTAAAATATATATGAGAATCTCAATATCAAGACACCTGAAGGGGTTTATATTGTAGAATTAGAAATTAATCTTGTTTTATTGATTGGCAGTACATCTTTGTCTTGCATTTGGTATGAGTAACAGAGGCTGCAAAAACAAAATAAAACGTATAATTTTGAACACATCCTTTCAGGATATTGGTCTCTTTTTAAAAATTATTAGTCCGGTATATTTGAAACAACTCAAACATGGTTTGGCAAGTAATCGAACGACTTGACATGAGTTTGCTTAAACTAGATAAACAACAATAAAGGTGTCATAAACTATACCCTGGTATTCAATTCTTTCGTTAGTGCAGCAAAAAAAATCACCACTCAAAAAAAAAAAATATTGACAAACAAAAATATCTCCTACAATTACAACTTCTACCCAAATCATCTTTTACCAACAGTTTCACAATATGCCAAAGTATCAACCAAAAAACGGCGAGTTAAACCCATATATTCCTCGATATATATTAGAAACCCCAAGATATCAACAAGATATCATCAACAAATCTCCTGAACAAGAAGATGCCCAAGACCAAACAACAACAGCACATGATCCATTAGCACATCAACGGAAAACGGGAGAAATAATCGATAATAGTATAGCACAATCGGGGACAGGCATTAAAGATGAATTTAAAGGTACAATAAGAGTAGAAGAAAATGAAAGTTATGATAGTAAACGAGATCGATGGTATGGGTATTCAACTGAAGAATGGCTAACGCATTTGAAAAATTGGAATGACAAAAAGCAATCTCGAAAACATGCCTCAGCCCAAGATAATGATGATTCAGATGATACTGATTATGAATTGGAATTAATTGAATTAGAGTTGGATAAAAAAGATATGAAGAAAAATATCAAAAAAGATCCCATGGAGAAAATGCTTAGAGATAGACAAGATATACCAGCGTATATTTATAATATCACTTCTAACCCTAACAATAAAATAAGAATTGAATACGACCCTAAATCTAGATTAGCTAAAGACTCAGCAAAGGGGTTCTTAAATAAGAGAAATCAATTTGTGAAAAAATTAACCGGTGATGGTGATGAGTTGATGAAACTACAGAAAATGGCCCAAGAGCTTGATAATGAGCACGAAAAGGATCGGAAATTGGCTAAATTGAAACAAGAATTTTATGGTGAAGAAAATCCGAAAACCGTTCCACAAACTGATTTGAGTCTAAGTCTTGAAGCAAGTCCTACATTAATGATGTTGAAATCCAAACAATTGCAAAATGAAAAACTAGCAAAGTCGATACAAAGCAAACAAGAAGTTATGGAAAAATATAATGCCTCGACAGAATCGGATGAAAAAGAGCTGAAAAAAACGGGACACCTTGAAGATAAATTGTTTTTAAATCACAAATATATTTATGGTAGTTATTATGAAAATGGTAAATGGGGATACAAATGTTGTAAACAATTTGATAAAAATTCACGCTGTACAGCAACTGATTGATTTGATTGAATATTCTCTTTTTAAATAATCCAACTCTTCCAGTTCACAAGTCGCACACTATCATTATTTTTATCATTTTCATCAAGCAATAATTCCAAGATTGGTATTTCTTCAATGGATTCCAAAACCAAGTTTGTGTATTTCCCATTATTGGTAAGCATTCTCATTCTGTTGAAACTCAACAATTGACTTAACTGAATACTACCATCAGATTTATTGAATAAAGATCTTAGATAAGTATCTTTGCAGAGATTTTCAGTTGAGAAGTAGTATTCAATCTGATGCTTAATATTTTCCTTTTTAACAGTAATTGCAGATGAAAGTTGTTGTAGTTGAGACGATGATGATGGTGGTGGTGGGAATATTGGTGATGAGTGTGATTGTTGAGACTGTAGCAGTGGTGAAATTGGTGAGATTGGTAAAGATGAAGATGGATGTCCTTCATTAAAAATTGGTATTTGGTAAACTGGGATTCCAAATTGCGGGTAAAATACCATTGGTGGGGCAGAATTGGGAAATGACAGAGCCGAGCCAATACTGGTGGTGATCGAGTCATGAGGAGACGGGATAATGTCAAATGGTTGAGCCTCGAATGGTAGAATTTCAAATGGTATAGGGTATGTGTTTATTGCGTTTGTGGTATATGCCGGTATTTCTTTGGGACTGTCACCACTGATCCTATACTTATACCATCCAGTGCCACCTTTAATCTTGGTGGATTTTGGAAATTTGGGTTTTTTGATTTTTGTATTTTTCCCAACGCTAATAAGGATCTCTCTGTCGTCTTCTTCTGTCACATTTTCATATTTTCCCAGATGGGTGTATTTGTGATTATCATTAGTGTTAGCCATATTGGCGAGCTTATAGTTATAATCTGAGATTGATGTTGGGAACGGTACAGAAGTTGTACCTGTATCTCTAGTTGGTGGCAAAATGGGGGATTGAGAAAAGGAAATGAATTTCATATTGTTGGATATCATCTCGATGTCTTCAGTTAGATTTGGGGGTTTATCAGTCAAATTTGTGAATTGAATATTTCTATAATATGAATTGTTTTTCCATTTTTGTTCCTTTGAATTTCTTGACGATAAATTGGTTCTATTATCGTTATGTTGAGTGATTGTGCTGGGATCATTACCATCAATTGATTGATTAACTCCCCATGCATTCTTACTTGGGGGTGGAGCGGGTAATAAGCGCTTAAACGTTGACATAATTAATGTTTTTTTGTATTAGTTTTGTGTTGATGAAAAACTTCCTTTAAATTATGATAGCGTCTGAGTTTGGATTCCCAACAAACTGAATTCTTCGAGTTATATATATTATTGAAGTTGACAAAATAGAATCACCGTCAAAAAAAGTATAAAAAATAAATAATGACTTGATTGTAATTAAACAAAAGCTCTAATTATTTTTTTTTGGTTGTAAAAGTGTCTCTATTTTGTTTTGAAATTTATGTTTGTGGAGATTATGAGACCAGAAAATCATATACACTAAATCCTTATGTGATAGATAATTGACAACATTTAGAATTAAGATTTTGATTTGGTTTTCATCTTGTTTTGACTATTTCATAGTTATAAAGGCTTTTATTACGGAGTTAACTAAGAGGTTAGTCCGTCATGATGGATGCTTGATAGAAAAGATCTAATGACAGTAACAGCACTACAACTGATTAGAATGAGAAACATATATTACCAATTGTCGAGGGGCAACTAAAACATTTTTAAGTACAATGATTGAAGAGAAATAATCTTGACTATCCACACGATGTCAGGCATTATTGGAATAAACTATGAATATGCACCCAAATACGCATTTCATCATTTTTAATCCCTCCCCCACCCCCACGAGGCCCCGAAAGAAAGTAAAAGGCAAAGCATAATCAAGATGAAGAAAATTATACTTTTTTAGTTTTTATTTATGCTTACTCAATTGATTATCTTTTTTAAAAAAAAGTTCTTTCAAATGAAGAATCATTCATCCAAGAATCAGATTTGGTTTGAGTTTTTAATGAAGCAAATAGAAGTCTTTCTAACGCATCAATGAATGAAATACAGAAGCTAAGAACACATGGAATATCTATGTTCACCGATGGTTCATGCACGAAGGTTTCTGGTTAGATCTGAAAGTGAAGGTTTGTAATTCACTTTAATACACATATGTTTATTTATAGTATTTGGGCACGTTGACAGCCTCCTTTTATTGATTTATAATCTTACAAAAGTTTATCGCAAACCACGACAACACAAAGGGAATTCTAGCCAACACACACACGAGAATCTTGACTTTTTGGCCACACGAAAAAAAAAAGGTTGCAAATTACTTAAATGTAAATGTGTCATCAACGAACTTAAATATGTCTGTCTAAGCACATTACACTATAAAGTAGGTAAGATATACTGGTTTATTACAGGATTCTACAAATGTTAAAGAAATCAAATCAGAGAAAAACCACTGGGTATATGAGATAGTCACCAGTGGTTAGCATATATGGTGCATGTATTAGAGAACATAATGAAAGGAGATGAACATACTATCAATTTTTGCTTTGTTGTTAAGTCACTTCGGATTTTCTGCAAACCTGGGTTATGATAACAAGTAAAATTACAATCATAACTATTAGAATGAATGAAATGTGGACAAATGATACTGAACAAACACAAAATGTAGGTTTCTTTAAACAATTTCCAATCCAGTTTGAAATAGCTTACGCATATCCGTAGTGTCACGGGATATGAAAGTAGTTTGATCAAACAACTTAATTAGTTTCCATAAAAACTATCATCAGGCTCGTCAAAAGAGAAATAAATCTAAAAGCTAAGTTGGAACATTTTATTATACCAAATGTTGAATAAATCAACAGATCAAATACAACAATAAGGATACTTACAATGCTTATCTCGATTGAGCCGGCTTTTCCTGTTAAATGAATGTCCTTCTTTAATCCCGCCACTTTCATTCGGCTTAAAAGAGTAGTGTGCCTAAGACAATAATGGCATTTTGTGTCACATTGGTAACTTTGTGTCATATAGAAAACGTGGGCCCCTTCTCTTTTTTTTTTGTTGTCTTCATCAAGCAAACGCCTTTTTTTATTATTTTCAGAAGTGATATCGGATTTTCTTTTAGGGGGTTAATATTTGATACTAGCGGATACTAGAAACGTGTCTTAAGTTTGTACTGATTAGGAAAAAGGGTACACATATTAAGAGGAACAGTTCCAAAAGAAGGAGGGTGTGGAATTGTTAAAACTGATGGTAATTTGTAAATCTCACAAAAAAAAGTGGCGGAGGAGGGAACAAATGTAGCTAGTTATTATTATAGTTTATGATAATTAATTGAAAAAAAGAAAACTAAACTAAAATGGAAATCTTCCACTAGTCAAGAAATTTCTTATTGTCGTGTGCTGAAATTTTGGCAAACAAGAAAAAGGAAGAAAAGGAAAAATATTAAAAAAAAGAACCTAAACGTTGATCAAGAATTGTTTAATTAATTTTGTCCCATTTCGGGAAACTTCACTCACTTCTCTTCAGTAATACTGTCGTCTGATATTCTGATGATTCCGTTTCTCTGAAATCAAGAACTACTACTATTGATACTTCAAAGCTTCTCGAGTAATACCCTTAATGTGGTATAAAATCTATAATGAAAGTGTAGGAACCTAAATTGAACTGTGTCAAAAGTATCTGGGCAACTTTCATTAATGATAAGAAGATAATGCAACAAGTATAGTTAGTTTGTGTAATTTATCTTGAGAAATTAGGTTGAAAAATATTGTCAGAAGACAAGATGCGTTGGTTGTTATAGTTGTTGTTTTTGTTAATGTGCGTGTGCGTGTGTGTGTGTGTGTGCGTGCGTGGGTTAGTTAGTACGAGAAAAAAAAAAAAGAAAGAAAAAGTACGATCCCCACGTTGCTTCTATTTCTATATCTTTCTATCGTTCATTATTTCGTTTCATTCTATACTTATCACGCACGTTAAATATAATATATTCTCATGTATATATATATAGCTTAACCGATTTGTAAAATTGTAAAATTGTAAAGTTGTTTGAAACAATAAATTATATATTTATTGAATCTTATTATTTTCTCAGGTAAACCATCTTTGTATTTGCCCATACCCATATATCTATAGACAGTATTGTTGTTCTTGCCACATATTAATTATGAGTTTACCTTCACCACCAGTTTTGAAAACTACTATTATACAACTAAACAAAGAGTTGGATCCCGAAGATGATAACAACAACTACGAAATATTAACCAATGATTATAATAATTATGGCAGCTCGAACACATCGGATGCCGGATCAATTCCTACGTCCCCCATAATAGAGGTTTCCGGCACCACCAAAAGCGGATCAGGTCTACCAAATAAGAAAAAAAGACGAAGATCAACTGCAAATATCGATTCTGAAGAATTAGCAAAACGTAAAAATGAAACTAAACAATTACATTCAATTATTGAGAAAAGACGAAGAATAAAAATCAATCGTGAATTTGAAGCTTTAAAATATTTGATCCCGGCCTGTCGAAACTGTAATACTGGTTCCAGTGGTGGTTCTGCCACACCAACTTCGTCAACTAAAAAGGCTTCAACAAACAGTAATAACAATGGCAATAAGATTGATGGAATGTATAAACTCACAATTCTCAAATCTTCCGTTGAATATATTTTATATTTGCACCACATTATACAAAAGCAACACCAATTATTGTCACTGATTAGTGCAAAAGACACTAATGGAGGAATACTTGCTGAAAAATTGAAGGCATTCGAGGATTTTGATATTGACTTTGCAAAAGTTCCATTGAACGTTAACCAGTATCGAAATATTGATAAAGATTTTAATTTCAAAGATTTAATGCAAGACCTAGATGGTAGATCAGTGAATACAGAATCACCAGAAACAATAATAGAAGAGAATGAACCTGTTTCTGAGACCAGTTCTACTAACAATACTACCACGTTGCATTATTCTAATTCTTCTGTATTACCTTCCAGAACATCAAGTATTGTTTCTAGTCGTCAATCACTGCTGTTACCAACACCTGAGTTGACTCCAATACTATCAATATTGAACAAGTATTCCACCAGCAATAATCAATTAAATAATAGAAAAAATTCCAATCCAATCTCACCACAAACTGTTTGTATCAAATCTCAAAACCCATCACCATTTACCATGCCAATGAAATCTTCATTATCAACCAGTATCGTTAATTCACCTTCATCGTCTTCCTCCTTAAGTGGTAGCAAAAGTTATATGGCTGGCAATAATGCGGTAAATACAGTAAAGTTTTCATTACCAGATCCTGTAGTCAATCCAAACTCAACTTTAAATGATAACATACCTAGAAAGGGACTCATAAGTGGAATACCAGAAGAAGAGGAAGAGGAAAAGATAAATAAAGGTCTGGCAAACACAGAAACTGTGAATTCAGGTAGTGCAAGCAGCGACGAAAACAATGATAATGATAGAGGAGTATTGCTCAAATTAACTGATCAAGACGTTTCCAAAACTTTACTTGCTTTGAGGAAATCAAGTATAGATAGCCTTTTGAATTAAGGATTTCTTGTTTTACCCCCTGGGGAATTCACATTTAATGACAACTTCATTTCGATTTTTAGATTTTACTATTTCCTTTTTTGTTTTAGTTAGGGGGTGAAGACACCCTTTAGATAGATTTTTATTTCTTTGTGTTGTTTGTTTTATTTATTTATTTATTTATTTATTTATTTTAATTTATTGACAATTTGAAATATATGTTCATTGTTTTTATTCTATTAAATTCCATTTATATGAATGTATGTACATGTTTGACAGGAAAGAAATAGAATTCCAGTAATGACAATACAAATATAAACAAATTCATAACAATTCAAAATCATGTAGATATTCAAGAAACTCATCAACTACACTTGGCCATGCCGCCATTTCGTCATAATCTTTGAATTTTATAGGATCAATTAAAACAATTTCCTTGAAAAACAAATAAAACATTGACCAACTGTCATAGCTAATAGATTTCTTGGTCATATATTCAGTATCTGTCAAAAACTTAAACCATTGTTCAACTCTTTCATTCACGTGATTTTTAAATTCTTCATCAAGTTTATTGTCCTTACTATAAGTCTCGGTGATTATTGGCAATAATAACTTCCAATATTCAATAGCTGTATCTAAATCCAAAAATTTCTGACTCTCTGTCTCCAATGAAAACTTGAATGTAAAATTGTACAAATCTTGAAATTTTAAAGGAACCAGTTTGTTCTCATCATCAGATACAGTAGAGATATCTTTGAATCCACCAATATTATTCACCAAATCCTTATTGAATCGGGTTATAAATTCACTCATTGCTCCTATATCAAAACATTGGTAATATTGCCAAATATGTAAAAAATTCTCTCGAGTGAAAACTCCTGTCTTTGGTGATTTTAATAATAATGCTAATGATAAGGATTCAATTTGGTCAGGTGAAATACCCAAATCTCCCAAATACGTTAATGTCCCTTCAATATCTATTTTATTTGGATCTTCACTGTCTTTGTATTTGTCAAAAATTTGAATTAAACGATCATCTATTTTAACTTTGACCGGTTTTTTCGTTACTTGGGCTTTGTTAGGATGCTTGTTATAATAGTTGTCTATAGCTCTTGCTAAATCATATCTGACACTCTCTAGATATTTTGTGGCAGTGGTATTAGAAGTACCAGTTAATTCACAAAACTGTTGTCTTAATTGAGTTTTACTTGACTTGAATGATGTTAGTAATTTACTCATTTGACACGTCGTTTGTTATAAATATTAACTTCTAGTTAGTTCTACCTAATGGGATGTATCTAATAAGATAGTAAAAATGGAGTGAACTACTAAAAATAAAAGATAACTTTCTTTATGAAAAGAAAGAAAATACAAATTAAAATTGAAACAGGAACATACCATTGGAATTTTGAATATACAATTGTCTATATATAAGTTTGTATGTGTGTGTGTCTGTCTGTCTGTGTGTATCAGTTTGTTTTGGGAATGTAGAATTTTATTTCTCAAACAAATTTTGGCAGTAAGGCAATCTTCAATTTTGATGTATATTCGAAAAGGTTAAAATTTTTTTAGTCGTGGGAAAAAGGAAAAATTAAGTGTGTGTTGTGTGGGTGGGTTCCAGCACTAGATTTTTTTGGGTACGTCGGGCGACCACAATTTGTCGCAAACAAAATCTAGGCCCATTTTTTTGGCCACAAGATGAGGGGGGGGACGTGCATCTCGAACTAAATTCTGTTGTGGTTTATATTTTATCACATACAATCTCAAGCGTGTTGTTTTGATTTCGAGCTCACCTCTCTTTCCTATTTCCACTCATACTCCAATTTAATGCACAAATGGATACACAGGCAGAAATCAATGCTGATTTAATATCATCAATTATACCGTTCCCCAACTTGACTGATCTATCCAACACCACATCTGATTTCGACAATGATATACAGATTTTATTAGATTGGTTGTCTCCTTATATACCAGCAACTTCTTTAACCAAGTATCAGGATTGTGGTTCCCCCTTGTTATTGCTAAGAGTTCAGGAACCGTCACAAAGAGTGAAATCAGCTATTCGTGGGTGTTTGAAGGATGAAATCAATCAGATCCAATTCATTGAATTATACATTAACACAATCAATGAAAAAGTCTCACAATTTTTTGAATCGATCGTCACAAAGAACTTGAAATTTATTGAATACGTTAATATAATTAAGATTTTGCTACATTATTACAATTCTCAATTTGAATATCTCAATTTATCTGATAATGTTTATAAAAAATTTCAAGCAAAACTCAGTTTTATAATCACGTGTAATTTGCTTAATGAACAATCGTCATTCAGGGCCAAGATGAACCAATTTTTTGAAGAATCATTATATGTTAGAGCAACTTTGAGTAACCCACTGTCATCGATCACATTGAACTTGATTGATATAATTTCCACTCTAGCATCAATTGGCATGTCTGATTTGTTGAATGAAATTGTCATCAAATTATCCATTGATAAAATCAAACATTTTACAAATACATATAGTAGAAATGTATGGAATAAACCTTTACTATCAACCATCAACAATTTCATTCAAAATGAAATTTATCCAAATTTTTATATTGTGATTAGCTATACCACATCGTCCAATTTGACAGATTCAATGAATAATGTTTATCTTTATGAATTGGTGAGAATTGCACATGATGAACTAATAAATTTAAGAATCCAAGAAATATATTCTATGGTTTTGCAATATCCTGAATCTCAAGTTGGGCTAAACGAATTACATCACTGTTTACTGAAAGTTAAATTTAATCTGAAACAATATGAATTAACGTTGCTTTCGTGTGCTATTGATCATTCAGTTAATATTCAAGCAGCACAGAGAACTGAATTGGTAAATAGTTTTATCGATTACTGTCATAAGAATATTTTGCATGCCGGCGCCAATACCATTGACGTCATAACCACCTATATCAAGACTATAAAATCATTTTTAATTGTTGATCCAAAAGGTGTATTGCTCGATAAGGTCGTGAGGCCCATACGACAATATTTGAAAACGAGAGAGGATATTATTATAAAATTAGTGCATGGATTACTTGATATTTCTCCTAATAATGAATTGATTGAATTGGCTCGCGAATTACGTCATCCAAGTAACAAGTACCGTTCAAAACATGATCATTCAAAAGATGTGTTGGAAGATTTGCTTGATTTGAATTGGCAGCCTGATCCTATTGATGCATTACCTGATTTCAAGAAAGGTAAAGTAAGTGATATAATTGAGTCCTTGATCTCGATATTTGACTCCAAGGATATTTTCATTGATGAATTCACAAGGTTGTTTGGTGATAGCTTAATCAAATTGAAGGATTATAACGTGGAAGAAATTGAACTGAATTTGAATTTGCTAAAATCCCGATTTGGTAAGCAAAATTTTGCCACTTTGGATGTTATGATTCGTGACATAAAGGAAAGTGAATATTTAAATGATTTGTTTGTCAGGAACACGAGGAATACCAATTTCAATACTTCTGTATTATCTCATTTATATTGGTCGAGTATTTTGGAGAACATAAATACCGATGCTAACAATTTTAAAGTTCCCAAAGAAATCGAGGACAAGTTTCAACTGTTTAAAGATAAATTTGCTCAAGAGAAATATGGTAGAACTTTGGAACTATTACCAAGTTTAGGGTTGGTTACATTACAACTAGAATTTAAGAAAAGTGGTCCTCGAGTTTTTAAAGTCACTCCAGATAAAGCATCGATAATCTCTTTGTTCAATGAAAAAGAAGATGAATTATCAGTGAGTTACATAGCTCAAACATTGAACATGTCAGAATATATGGTTTCCAACGGGTTGGCATATTGGGTGAAAGAGGGTGTACTTACGGAATTAACGAAAACCTTGTATATTGTCAACGATGATGATGATGAAGAAGAAGAAGAGGGAAATGTGTTTCCAGAAAAGGCAGAAAGCTCAAAACATGGAATCGATAGTGCTACTAGTAATCTAACGTCAGTTAAATCTGGAATGGAAGATAAATTTTCAGAGATTGCTATTATTGAATCTTATATTGTTACAATATTACAAAATATAACCCTGATAAATTTTGAAAGAATGAAAACATTGCTTAATTTAATGGTTCCAAAAGATAAGCTCGACTTTGCCAATGTTAGTGAAAGTCTACTTGAAGAATATCTTGATTCGTTAGTAGAAAATTCCAAAATTGCTTTTCAAAACGGAAATTATAGTTTACCCAAGTAAATAAGTTTTTGTGTATATAGTGTAATTGTACAGGCAGCTCCGGGGACTATTGATCTTTATTTAATTTGGAAATTTTCTTCACATTTTCAGCGTATTCACCTTCAGGTTGCCATTTTCTTGCTGCTCTTATTTCATCAGTAGAATATCCAGGAATTCTCAACCCCCAATTTCTTTCTAAATTTAATTGCACATCTCTTACGTCAATTCTATCCAATTTTCTATGTTTGGCTAAACGGCCGGAAAATTGTACCACATTTCTCACAAACTCGTCAGCCAAATCAAGGAAAATATCTTCAACATCGTTATCAATAGGAATTTTGGCATCTCCTTGATCAATACTGATATTATTTATCATCTCCACTAACTTTCTCTTAGTCAACACTCTGCCATCATTGTCGGGTATGTTACTTGGTGTTACTTTTGGATCAGCTGTGCTTTTTGTGGTAATAGCCGACGCAGTTGATAAAGATGTGGCAGCAGCGGCAGCAGTAGGGGCTGTTGTAGCAGCAACAGTAGCAGCAGCTGGTGCCACAGCTGAGGTCGATGTTGTCGCAGTAAGTGGAGCATCTTTTTCTGTTGATACTGATGCTGTTTTTGTTGCTGAGGCTGAAGTTGATGTACCTGGTGTATTCTGACTACTTGAACGATTGTTTGACTTAGATGAACCTGAACCTTTGGATGGTGTAGATGTTTTTGTGGTTGAGTTGGTAGCTGTAGTGGATAATGGTTTGGGTTTCGACTTAGATGTAGTTGTAGTTGTCGTGCTTGGTGGTTTGACATTTGGTTTACTATTTTCCTCCGCTTTCTCTGTTGGTGGTGTCACGTTTGATGTATTTGTAGTATTGGCAATTGGGGTTGGATCCGTATTAGAGACTGGTGTTGGTGATCCAATTGGTGTTGAGTTAGCTGGTATTGTCCCTTGTTCAATCAATTTACTCTTCATACGTAATGCTGCTGTATGGTACTTTTGCATTTGATTACGCAATTCAGTGATTTTGCGATCAATTTCTTCCTTTTTAGTTTGTGTTTCATTTATAGATGATGCCTCTAAAGTCTTGACTTGTTTCCACATATCCTTTAAAGTATTCTTCACATGATTATACTTTTCAACTGTGACCGTTTGTTGTTGAGGTTGAGGTTGGGGTTGGAATTGTGTTGTCAGCATTGTTGCTGATGATGTTGATGCATTATTTGGGTGTTGCGGTGTAGGGGCTTGTATAGGTTTTTGCTCCATTGGTGTAGAGTCTGGGGTCTCTGTTTTCGGTTCTATTACATTAGTGGCGCTATTGTTGTTCGTGGCCAATGGACTAGGTGTATTTGTAGTTGAATCTTGGTTCGTCAAATTTGACTTGGTAGCAGGGCTATTATTTTTAGCTTGTTTTTGTTGTTCTTGATATCTTATTAATATTCGTTTTATCTTTTCCACTAGTTCTGAATGTTTCTCCCGTTCTTGAGGATCTGTTGCTGCTTTGGCTAAAGCCATTTCCTCCTTAAATTTTGCAAGTAACGCTTTCGCCCTATGAGGATTGAGCTCTGCTTCTGGTGTAGATGTCCCGACTCTTTTCTCCTGTGATGAAGCTGCTGATGAATCCATGATTTAATTTACTAATGAATGATTTGTACTGAAAAGAAAGAAGGATGTAGCTGGTTTTAGTTCTTCATATTTTTAATTGTTGTTCTGTTTTTTTTTCTGAACTTCTTTTTCTGTGGACTTAAAAAGTAGTGTACTTGGCCAAAGAAATGACTCTACACTCACCACTTTAAACTATCCGTCGATAAGAGACATAATACCTTTATTGTATATAATCTTTTCTAAAGAACCTATAAATTTATAATTCGTTCTATGACCTTGAATATATCCTCATCTAAGGGTGATTCAGGGTTAGATAATTTCTCGTCGATTACTGAATCTATGAGTCTTCTCAAATGTTTGATTAGAACCCCATTCTTACACCAGGTTCTAATTGGTAACCAATTATCAATGACGATACCAGGCGAAGTTTGACCGAGGGTGATGTTCAAATCGTAACTAAAGTCACCGCCAAAGAGTAAGGTGGCAAAAGTACTAGTAGGTGTTAAATCCCTCACATAGAGCTTTGTGGTGTGATGTGACGACCGGTATGCAACAAACGCATCTTTGAGTAGCATGGGGACATTTGACTTGGGTGTTTGAGCAGCTAATTGCATGTACTGTTCTCTTGCTTTCTCATAGTCTATGGAACCATCATCAGTCGAGACTTTGGAAAGAAAGTCCTTATAATTCTCGTCCAAAATGAAATCCGAATTATTATCATTGAAAAGAACTGACAGGGGGTGAATAAATACTCGTGCAGCTGGCAACTCCCCATCACTTTTAATCCAAAATTTGATTTGACGAGCATCAGGATCAATCTCAATTGACCCAGAACTGGACTTGAAGTATTTTGGATCAGGGTATTGAATTCTGGCCACTTGTGGATAAAATGCTCCGGCAATTATGCCTCGAATTAAAGGCCAGTTCTCGGCATTCTTATTACAAGAATCGTCTAATTTTCTGTTAACAAACCCAAGTTCTACTAACAAAGACAAATATTGTGATCTCGTCGACGTGATGTCTTTAATAGTTGTGTAAGATAAATAATTCTCTGTCAAAAACCTTTTTGACTTATTGCTCATATACGCATTGTATGCATTTGCCATACTAATAAAGTCACCTTGACCATTTCCAAATTTCTTCTGAATCTGTTTCAACTTGTCTCTTTGTTCATAACTGTTGATAAAGGGGCTCCCGGTAGAACTTATAGCTGCTAGAGTCAAACATATATCTAAGCACCCAAATATACACCCCAAAATCAATAATTTGGCACTTTGTGGATCTGTAGGCAAGTATGATATATAATTTCCCAACTTTGTAAGGCTATTTTCTTGTAAAGCTCCGATTTCATGTAAAAATTGATTTGCCTTATCAAGAGATGACTTATCGGGAGCATCAAGTCCACTCGATAAAAACTCATTGACGTTAGAAATACCCATTGATTTTACTACCAAATAAAGATTTTCAAGTCTAGTTCTCTTTATCTCAGGAATTGGTTGCTTTTGCATTGCTTCAAATGTTTCCTTAGTGTACAAATGGTAACAAGTACCAGCAGTAACTCTCCCAGCTCTACCTCTTCTTTGACGAACTTCAGCTTGTGAACACCAACTTTCTATTAATTTCGTAGTGTTTAATTTATGGTCAAAGAAAAGGTTTTTCGATTTACCAGTATCGATGACTGCAACACAATCTGGAATAGTGATTGAAGTTTCGGCAATATTTGTGGACACTACGACTTTTCTTTTACCCTTTGGTGCTGTCTTAAATATAGATTTCTGTTCAGCTGATGTCAAACCTGAATGAAGTGGTAGTGCCATAAACTTGTTGTCACTCAGCTTGTTAATTTCTTTAATGGTACTAGAGATTTCAAGAACCCCGGGTAAAAATATTAAAATTGAACCATCTTGCTTTGCTTCCTGTGTGAGTCGTTTATCGATGAAACGAGTTACATGTGCAATTAGTTCGTAATTCAAATTCCCTGATTTGTAAAAATGGGAATCTGCCAGGGGAGTGATGAATTCACCATCTGAATTTTGAAATTTGTATTCTGACTCAGCTAAAATCGAATCTAAATAAAAATCTTGTATAGGATATGTTCGTCCTTCAATGTGTAACGGTGTCAATGGTTTTTCGAAAAAATTGATAAATGTATCAACACTAATTGTAGCTGACAACAAAATAATCTTTAGTTTTGGCATACTCTTTATCATCTTTTTCAATAATATTAACAAAAAATCAGCGTCCACAGATCTTTCGTGCACCTCATCGATCAATATATAACCAATGTTTTTTAAGACCCCATTTTTTTTAGAAGATTGAAGCATTCTTAATAATACCCCAGTTGTTGCAAATGTGATTCTCGTGTTGCTGCTGGTTTTGTTTTCTCCTCTAATAATGTATCCAGTTTCGCTTCCTACTTCATCAACTCTTTCTTTGGAAATTCTGTCTGCCAAACTCACAGCAGAAAGACGACGTGGCTGGGTACAAATAATTTTGGTTGTGAAATCACCTTTGGAGTACAAGTCATCCATAATGAATTGGACAACTTGTGTAGATTTACCTGACCCAGTTTCTCCTGTAATTAAGGTTACTTGACCAGAGTTGATAGCTGTCATCAAGCTTTCTTGCTTGGCAAATGCTGGTAATTTACTTCTTTGAATTAACATTTCTTTAAATTCGTCAGAATGTTTTCTCTTTTTATATGACTCTTTTACTAATTCAATGTCTTTATCACTAATAAATGTTACACTTTTATTGTGATCTTTTTTGTTTCCTTTTTGACTAACAACAACTTTTTTAGTAACTTTTTCTGTGGTCATCAATGGACCTGGATTTTCAATAATTTTATTCACATGGTCGTTGAGCCATTCAAAGATGGTATAAATCATACATTGACCAATATGATCTGTTAAATATTTCAATAGCTCTCTAACAATGGCCAATTTGATATAATTTGCCAATGTGTATTCATTCTTTGACACAACTATGTGAATACCAGGAATTTCGTTAGGGTAGTTTTCGCTCTTGAATATTTTGACATTTAAGAAATTGTGTTCCAATTTGATTGTGGCTACATTCTTTTCATGTTTCACTGGTATTCCAGTCATTTCAAGTCCCTCGATTTCTTCATTCCAGATTTCTTGACTTTCAGGTTCAGCAAGAGACTCGAGTGGTTGTGGTAGTAGCATCTTGGTTAGTTCAACGCACGTTTTGTGTTCATCGTTATTATTTGCATTGTAGACTTCAAGAATCTCATCCTGATCAAATCCAGAATTTGCCATTCTTTTCATTAAATACTCCATTTCCAAATTTTGTGAAATTTTCAATTGCACTTTAGAGTCTTTGTCTGTCTTCACAAAAGATTGAGGTAGATCATCTTCTGGTATGTGAAACAACAACCATTCTAAAGATTCGGAAAACCTTGAGCTGTAATTAAAAGATTCCTTAATGTGGGATTCTCTGAAACCAAGTGCTGACAACTTTTCGCTTGCAGTTTTTGCCATTGACGGGTTGTTGATTAACAAATCTTGATCGGTATTAACCCAATCAATATGATTTCGTATTGAATGTTCAATGGATGTTCTTATATCAGATGGGATATCTATAAATGGAGCTTGCTCCCACACCTTCTTTGGAAATTTTCTCGTATCTGATTCTATCTTTAATGGTTTAGTAGTAGCAGATGTAGCACTGTTTGTAGAAGATTTTGTACCAAGACTAATAGTGGGTTTCTTTGTCTTTAACTCATTCTGTTCCTTGATTTGTCTTTCCTTTGCTTTCTTTTCCTCATTCTCTCTTTGTTGTAAATAAACTGTAAATGGATTTGTATTATATCTTTTGTCGTGCAATTCTTTGTTTTCTTTTAACAATTTTAACCTCTCATCTTCTAATTCATTCCAATAATCACGGAAAATAATCGGTAACAACATTTTCATATTTTTTATATAATTTATTCTATGCAACACAAAAGTGGCAACCATGTGTCTCGCTTCATTGGTGGTCTCTTTTGGACTATAGTTAGGGTAGAACTTGATCGGTATCAACTCTTTAGTTTTAGGATTTTCCCAAGTTAAGGTAACTATACCAACAAACCCTTTTGCTTTCTTGCTCATGTCGTATTGGCATTTGCCCCATTTTTGTTTCTGGCAATGCTCATTAAGCAAAGTAACAGGAAGTTTACCGGTCCATCCAAAATTGTCCCCAATTGCCAATCCTCTTTGTGGTTTTGGTGTTGTTGCTTGTGTTGCAGTAGTTGATGGTGTTGGTGTCACGTCTTTCTTTTTTTTCGACTTTGTATTTGTCGAAGCCAGAGTTTGAGTTGGCTCTGGTGTTGACTTTGAGGATTTCCCCTTTTTGGCCATTTTCGTTTTCTTGCCTTCTTCCTCTTTAATTGGCTGTTAAGTTAGGTAGATACTTTGACAACAGAGGATTCGAGATGTAAGAATGAAAAAAAAATTTCTGTTTATAATGAAATATTTATGTGCAGGAAAATTTTCCATAAGTAAATGGTCGATACATCACATACGATCATATTGATCGTTCTGTCTTTTATGGAATTGAGATGCTACTATAGAAACAGTTGGTTTTGCTAGGTAGAGTATTGAAAAAAAAATCACCATTATACTGACGTGAATCTAAAAAAGTGAAGCTGACAGGATTTGAACCTGCGACCGTCGGATGTTTACAACCGAGAATTCCTCTATTGGAATCCGATACTCTGCCAACTGAGCTACAGCTCCAATTTGATGTCAAGACCACAAACCGACATTTTCAATTGGGGTTATTTTGAAGTGTAATTATTATCATTAGACTGTCATTATTGGCCACATTATGTTCAATAAAAGCTGCTGTTGAGTCTGGTAAAATATATACATGTCTCTGACTTGATGGAATATATTTTGGCTACTTTTTTTGTAAAACAATATGTAAAGTTTTAGCATGATTTTGAAGGCAAAAATCTGGTGCCATACAACCAGCTCTTGTTTCAATTTAGGGTAATTTTAAAAATTATTATTTGAAATTCATTTTCAAACTGTTGCTAAATTTTGGTAGATTGACTTTTCAGGGATGCAACCATTAGTATCTCTCAAACAATCAATAAATATCTCTTAGCCCACCCAAAATCTTGATTTTCCAGACATCCACAAACCAAGTATTTACAACACTTCTGATTGAAAAAGTGAAATATTTGATCAATACTTTACGCCTTATGTAAAATAAAGTATTGAAAAATTTTTCAAAATGGGGGAAATTGAGTTTACTCCGAAATTAACTTAAAAAAAGACTTGATACCCCCTAAATTTTGTCGACCGGATTTTTTTACCCACCTTTTCTAACAAGTTTCTATCAAATAATTACTTTGTTTCTTTTTATTTTCTACATGAGTAGCTGCATGTTGAAGATAAGGAAAAAGCTTGCTTGATTATTATATTTGCAAAGTCTTTCAAGAACATTCTATGAGTGCTTAATACAGTTTTCATTATTTCCATACTGCATATTCGTTTGTGTAGGTAGATTCTAAAGAGTACATTATTACACAAAGTCAAATACTCTAATGTACGCTTATCTGAACATAAGTACAAGTGATGGTTTCCAACTCAAAATAGGGAATTTTATTGCTAGTAATCTATATATGTTAAGTGTTTATTAATTAAGGAATAGATATTTTAAGATAACTAACATAATGCAATATTTCTTCTTCTATTGAAAGGTTTCAATTATCTCCTTTTTTATGGTTCACTAGGTCTTACAAAAGTTTAAGGGATGATGTATGTTGAATACAATCAAATTTTCGAGTATGTCTTGGATATTCTGATATATTTAGATTCTGATAAAACAACATATTTTACTGAAAAATTGATCTATCAGACTTGCAATATTTTCAATTTAACTTTCTCTCGTTATTTTTGCATCCACCTTGATGTATTTTCTGTGCTCTTGTGTTGAATAGTCAACCATGTAATAATAAGATTTCGCTTATCTTGGTGATGGCCACGGGGTGATTATATTGAGTTGACAAACTCAGATCCAATCAGTTTCCAAGTTTGCTTTTCTAATATATTCAAAGTCAGGTGTATCTGTAGTATTGTGTCACTATTACTTTAATTTCTTACTCTTCATTTCTTTTCCAAATTAATAAAAAGAAGTATCAATGCATTTCCTCTTTTTAGACGCAACATAAATTGGCAAATGACATGATATTTGGGGGTTATTTGCTTTACAAAAGCTTATTTGTGTAATTTTAAAACTCTATTCTCCTGTATATTCTATCAGAATATAAGGATATTGATTTTCTTTTAATTATTCTTCTACATACAGAACGTTTCAAGGGTTAATTATTATAATTTAGGGAAAATGATTTACATTATAACTCTTACTATACTGGAGCTTCTACACTAAAAATAGTTCTAGACTCTTTTACGAACTAAAAATTTAATTGAATTGGAAAATAGTAAATATTGTGTTATAAAAGAATTTTCTACAACTTTCTAAATATGGTTTAAAACGTGTAAAGTATATTTTGGTTTTTTTACTCAAAAAATTGGGGGAAAACAATTATGAGCATTAAGGGGCCATGAAATTGTTTGCCTAGAGTGGTATTTTTTTTTTTTTTCGCAGTAATTTTGTGCCTTAACTTGATGCAACCAATTAAACCCCAAAGCGGATATTCGAGCCAGCGTTGAAACAATCGCAACTAACAAAAAAAAATACAACACCCTAAAAGTAGAGCTATATTGACAATTAGAATAGCCACGGAAAAGAGTATTACAAATTTGATTGCTATAGCTAACCAAGTGTATTGTTCATAACGTATGTAAAATCTAAAAAACCTCTTTAAACATAAAGAATTGCATAAAATCCTAGACTGAAGAGTTATATCTTACCCACAATTCTACATTTCAAATATGCATTCTAGACTTAACTTTCAAGCTATACTGATGTCATATGTATCCTGTTTTCAAGGTCCCATTTTTACCGAATATGCTGTTAATCAAACTTGCTAAATTGACACTTTTTTTGAAGTGTGGCATATGTTTGATAACTATTTTTCATCAAACGTATTATTAAACCGCTTTCCATATCTTCCGAATTACTAGCATGATATTTAAGTTTTTTTATTTTGATATTAAATATGTATAATCTAAATGTTTTCAAATGTGTGTTGGTGTATCAATTATGCATTAATTGCGCCGCTTAAACTCAGATTTCTTTGTCAATCATTTACCCCTCAAAAAAAAAATACACTTGTGCGCTACCAACCAACTTTTAATTAATTGTGGTTTACAAATCCTGTTCAAGCACAATAAACAATTGGGATAAACTTGTAATATCAGGATGCCTAATGAGTATAATTACTACAAAAATATGTTTGAGCTCTTATTTATAAAACAGTTTTTAGAAAATAAGGAGTACGCCAATTCAGATATGAGGAAATAAGTTAGAGATTTTGATTTAAATTAGAGGCAGAAAGAAATTGAGGCTACTCATTTGATTTAAGGAGCTGGTATGTTTGTTTGAGGCGGTAAAAATATAAGTTACTGTACAAGCAAGCAAAGATGAGCCCATCTTCAATTATTGTTCACAAAGTTGGACCTCTAAAAGTTATTTATATCTAATCCAGCTTATTCTTTCCTGATAAGAGGTTTCATTATTCAATTTTTCAAATAGCAGGACTGATCATCATCAGCTCGTAAGAAAAAAAAGCAAGCTCAGTTTTGGTTGATATTGGTATTTTTTGTTAGAGTAGTGAGACAATGCAAAGTTTCAACACAAAACTTGATACAACTGTCGATTTATTTTTTTTTATTCTAAAACAAGATAATTTCTGAAACATAACATCCTTACACCAACAGTTTTGTAGTTTAATCACTTACAAATTATGAATTAATTCTATATTTATCTCTTTTAGTTGCCTATTTTATTTTGTCCCTGCTTCGAATTGTGGTTTCAATTGAAAATTACCTTTGTTGTTTCAGAATCTGCTAGGAAACACTAAAAACTTAGCGTCACATTAAAAAAAAGAAACGAATGTACTGCAGTATCATGTACTGACTAGTATCAGCAACTGCTACAGGAAAAATAGAATGTCAAAAGTTTATGGAAAAGTCTAGACAGTAATTCATTAAAAGTCTATTTTTTTTTTGCTCGGCACCAACTTTAATATTTAGTTAATTGCTTTCTTTTTTTTTTTTTTTGCAACTTAAGGGTTCTGTGTTAACATTGGCGCATAGTGACGCCTCAGAAACAAAATTTTAATTAATATTCGGCTTCGAGAAATAAGTGGTTATTAGTAAATCGGGTACTTAGCATAACCGAGGGTTTTTTTTTTAAATTCATATTTTTATCTAAAAAATAAAATTGATATTTGGCACCTCTCCTATAAGATGATAATAATAGCTTCCACAGCTTGGTTAGATATAATATTTGTAATGTAATATGTAGTAAAACTTTTATGTTAATCAATACTAAGTTAACTATAATATAGTTTATAGCTAAGAAGACTGTAATCTAATAGAAAACACTATACATAATAGTATGAAAATAGGGAGTGCCCCCAAAAAGTCGTGCGAGATATATCAAATTCTAACTTTAAAAGAACACAATACACGTTTGCAGCAGTAGTGGCAGTAAAAACAAATTGTTTAGAAATATTTAATACCAACACCAATAGTTCATAACCTACCATGCTCTATGCACCAAATCCTAACCATATGTTAGTTTTCTTAAAGAAAAGTCAAGAAACAGCAAGAATGAAAATCATACTGATTATCCATTGTTTAAGGTACCAGCAAACTGTGTACATCCTCAAACTTAGCTATATAGTAAAAGCAAATAAAAACAGTCTTCTAAGCAGATTCACGTGAATTAGATTAGAGCATTGAAAATATAATAGTGGTTGTGCAAAACTTTATTTTATATAAATCATGATACAGCAAAGTAATAGTCAAAATGCGAATATACAGAGCACAAATCAATTGCAAAATTAATATTGCGACATAATCTGTATATTGTTTTGTCTTTCTGACTGATGTCAGGAATCATTGCTAAAAACCGTCGGTGATGGAGCCAATCACAGAACTGGAAATATAATCTCTGTGATATATCAGCATTGGTACATACAGATTTATCAACGGCATGACCAACAATTCTTGGAATCTAGATCATATTGTTTATCAGTATTGAGAGGTTTATCTAAGCTAAGAAAAAATAACATGGCTTATTGTTATCGTAACATGACTGGAAAATAACACAATCTTATCAGTCCAAGAATTTCTTTGTTCATTCTTGTACGATGTCAATGCAAAATTGCGTTATGCAATAATAGTAGAATCGTTTGAATATGTCAAGAATTATATCGTTCTTATAACAAAGAATTTCATCTCTTGTAAAAATCATAAAGACAAAGAAGAATTTTCTTCCACCTTTTAGTCAAAACAAGCAAGGATTGATTTACAGTAATTTTCACATTAAGTTGATTATTGTTTTGTGGTGCTATTTTTGTTTTCATTTTCCTTAATTAGCCCTACTTTATCATTACCCAGGAGCTTAATTATAAGAATATGCTATACTGAATAAGCCACTTTGAATTGTACCAGGCTTTGGTATTGCCATGCTTTTTTATTTTTTATTTTTTATTTTTATCATTTCCGTAAATTCTAGCTATTGTTTTTAACTGGTTCTCGTAGATGCTCAATAAAATTTCGGTGTTAGCCCCATTGTAAGTGTTGTTTCCAGTGGAAAGAGGTATCCGCCTATTGTTACAGGCAAAGGAAACATGAAAACAATGTGAAAGAGAACTAGAAAAAAAAGAAAATACTGAAAACTAAAAAACAAACAGCAATTATGCCAAAGAATTACTAATACTTCTAGTATACTTCCCGTTTCAATCTTGCTCAGTAACAAAGATACGCAAAGGCTTATATCAGAACATACCACTAGAATTACAATTTTCTACCGGCCTGACTAACGTTTTACTAAGAAAAAAATGAACCAAGAATTTCTTCATTTTCTCGTCCATCCAACATTCATATCGAAGCGAGTAATCGTTTAAGCAAGTCATGAAGTAAGATGGAGAGTACAATGAAATACTCCAGTAATGTGAATGGAGAAAGAGAGAAAGCTGGAGGTCACAAACTCAAGTAGTTTGCTTGGTTTTACCTCCCGTTAACATGTGTCAGACAATGTTCACGCTTTCTACGGTTGGTGGTTTATTGAATAGTATGGAAAGATTATATGCACACTAACTTCACTTGCCCATTATTTACTTTCATTATACTCGAGGCCATTACAGTAAAGCATGTCAACTTCACACACACCTTCGGGTTTGAGATCTCTTTAGTTTAGGGTAAACTCCTTCTATGGACTTTTTTTTTTGTGTACTTCACTAAGCATCTCTCTACATGTTTGGACAAGAAATCAAGAGGTTGAGGTCATAACTGCTCCAGTACAACCTTAAAAGTAAACTGACACGTTTCAGCCAAAGGGGAAGGAAGAAGATAAATTTGACAGAATTTTTCAACCACCTTGTTCTTCAAGTTTCTGGAAAGTATAAACGAGGTTGTTCGCACACACTTGTGCAATGGTTTGTTACATGCATTATGCAACAAAAAAAACCTGTCATAAGTAGGAAATGTGGACAATTGAATGGTTGTGATATACATGTACATTTGATTAACATTATTATACCAATTTCCGAAGTAAAACCAGATTATATAATATCGTTCACTTTATCGATTCACCATCATTTGATTGGTTTGGTTCTTCTTTATCAATTCAATGCACAACCATCAATCATATCTTTTTCTCATTTTTCTCTTTATGTTTGTATAGCTCTAAAGTAGAATCAAAGTAGAACCTGCAAAATCCGAGTATGACAATAAAAAAAAAAACCTAGAAGCGCAAATTTTTCAAACTCCTTTCTCTCTTGGCCATAATTCCGTAAACACGAACGTGGAGTTTGTACAATTAAGAAATTAGTGCAGCATCCGCTAAAGCAGTTGTGGTTCGATATTTATGCATATAGCTCTCTACTCAGTGATGATAAGTGAGAATAACTCAAAATCACCTTTAGGAAAGCTCCTTTTTTTTTTGATTATTCTATTTATTATATGTATTTCCTAGTATTTGTTAAAAACAACAAGACAAGCCATTCTGCGTTTTGTGTTTTAAAACATACTCAACTTCATACTGCCCAAATTCTTCTTTGGGATTTTTAATGTTTCGTTCTTTCTCTTTTAATTTTCCACTTTGTGTTCCAACTCTTCATTTTGAGCTCTCTTTTCACTTTCTTGCTGTTATACTATTTACAAAACCTTGCAGATTTGTATAGATAAAACTAGAGGGTGATGTAAGTAAGATATTACTAAACGCATAAACTGTCAGTATAAAATGCTGGAAGGAATAAACTATAAATAGTCTATCTGATTTCCAACTTGAAGAATATTTTCTTTATTGATCGGACATACTGTTTTATTCATTTAGTTTTGTTTTATTGCAATATAATCTATCAATATATAAAGTTTCCTATTAAGGTCATTATTCAATCTTGTCAATCATTAGTTAAATCAATAGAAGAAAACTAAAAACTACAGTTTAAATATCCCAATTCTGATTATTTCAACATCAATCTTTTTATTTCGGTCGTGCAAAAGAGCCTTTCATTAATCTTCTCACGACAACCCCACTCCTTCCTATCAGTTAAAGAATACTGATTAGTCAGCGCACTTTGAGATATTTAAGTCAAGCTTCAGAAACTAACCGTAGTAGTTATACCGACACGGGGTGCTGATAAGATAACATCTATATACAAATAGCTGCTTTTCTTTACTTGCTTTTTTTTTTCATTTACGAACTCGCCTGGCCCAAACATTCTTCTGGGTATTGTTGCCATTGTTATTGTTGAAGCCCATTGTTAATTAACATCACTTTGAGAACAAAAAAAAAAGTGGGTGGAAAAAAAAACAGAGTATTAATTGCCGCAACTTTTTTTTTTATAGCCGAGTGGTTTTACATAAAAATTATTCAAAAAAAATTCGGATAATTCAAATTAGCTTACCTCCGTGGCTAAGACAAAATAATTAAACAAAAAACGGTTATAATTAATAATATTAATAGGAAAATATCCTAATAACTCCTCCAAATAATATTTTCTTTTTTGCTTCCCTTATTTTATTTTTTATTTACATATTTGCTTGATTTCTTTTTCCTTGCTTCAAATTTTCAAATTTCCTTTCCTTTTTACCAAATATGTCTGACGATCATTCAATCCATTCTCATACACAGGGACTCCACCACATCAAAAAGAAACGGGTCGGGAAAGCGTGCGATTCGTGCCGGATCAAAAAAACCAAGTGTGACGGTAAAAAACCTTGCAACAGATGTACATTAGACAACAAGATTTGTGTATTCACGGAAAAGAAGAAAACCAAAGAGAAGAAACATCCATCTGGTTATGTTGAGCTTTTAGAAGCAAGATTAGATATATTAACTAGACTGTTGGAAAAACTAATTGAATTATCACGACCACATTTACAATTTATTGACGATATAATTACCGAAGAAAAACTGGTCAATCAAGAAAAATCTTCTCCTGCTTCATCAACACCAAATTCATCTTCTAGTGACCACCATGACGATGTTGAAGAACAGAATTCTACTGGTGTGGTTGCTCCTATAAACAAAGTAGTCTCATATCTAATTAAAGAACAAGGTCTATTGAAAAATATACCCCTTGAATGGGAACAAGGAACTGAGATTGCTGCTAATTTCGACCCCAATAGAAATTTAAAACTGTCGTCAAGATTATTTGCTGAACATAAAGGTGAAGCATTTATTGGGTCACCAGTAACGTCTCCTCAACAAATGCCAACTAGTAACCCTTTTAGAAGAACCTCAATGTTTAAAGAAGAATTGGAATCACCTTCTAGTGATCATTACAATGAACTGATATTTTCCCAATCAGTCGATGAACCTTATATCAAGAAGGAGCCCAACTCGGTTCAGTTTTCAAAAGGGACATTTTCTCCACAACAACAACAACTACAGCAACAGCAGCAAATGTTAAATCAGTTTTCCCTCAATACTTTCCGTGATATATCAGACATCGAAAGTGATTCATCAAACAAGGAAGATGGATTGAATTCTGGTTCGGTATCTCCACCAACATCCAACTATAGGTCATTTTCATTGTTCTCTGATAGTAATGGTGAACCAATATTGGGCAAAACCTCATCATTGACGTCATTAACTAACAAGTATGAAAATCATTCACTTTCTTCACCACAAACCGCCATAAACCCAGTATTCAATAATTCAACCACTGGTCCAATCCTTACCACATTGAGACGCAATTCATCTTCACATTCTCAAAAGACCCTTGGATCTATACAACTTCAACAAAAACCTAGAGGAAGTGTTCATAAACCAGTGCGTAATCATTCTAGAGTTTCGTCATTTGATAAACGAATGGAGTCTACAGCTACAGCTGCGGCTACTGTCGCTGCTGTTTCCGGTTCAGTCCAACTACTGCAAAATACAACTCCACAGAATCTTCCTCATTTGGATAATAGTCAAAACAATAATTATTTAAGAGACAATGGTATGAATAATATTGGTGCTGGCAGTGTTGGTGGTGGTTTGACTTTTGGTGCACCCAGTTTTACACAACCATTAAGTCCATCTGATGATGCTATTGTTTATCCTACAAATCAATTTACTAATAGACCAGCTACGGTGTCCACTTTTGGTGGTGGGTTAGATGTGTTGGTGGATAATTCATTGGATCCTTTCTTCAATATTTAAATAGTAATCCTAAGTGAATGGGAGGGTTTTCTGTTCCCCCTTTCTATTTAAGGTTTTTTATTTGTCTGGTTACATTGAAGCTATGTGATGATTTTCTTTTTTATGTTATTCTAATACGGTTTTGTTTCAATTATTGTTTTATTTTATGTATCTTTTTTGTTTTTGTTTGATTTGTTTTAGGCTTATTATTATCCAATTGTTGACTATTGCTGTATTTGATGATGATGATAATATTATTGCTATTTCCGAAGTTTGAATTATCTAATAGAATATTTTTCCGTTTTTTTTTTCTTCTTGGTAATAATTTACATTTGTAAAGTAAACCTGATTCTTTTTGTTAAAATAGGAAAAACGTTTAAATCTTTATTTACTAAAATTTATGTAAACTTGCGCCAAGTATTTTATTTTTTTAATTGAAACTAAAATGAAAAAAAAAAATAGAATTTAGGTATACAAACCTCTTGTTAGTTATTATTATGACTGGTTAAATATATCTAAAGTCCGTTGAAAACCTAAAAATGTAGACAATAACTGTTTAATTGTGGATAATGCTCAAAAACCATGAAATACTAAAGCATGGCAAGTTTATAGATTATTAATAATGATTAATCGGATTTGCAATTAAATAAAGTAGTATTTGATAAGTATTAGAAGAGTTGAAAAGAGCAGCAATAATTAGCTTGTGGGTTTTATCTAGTTAAATTCTGACAATTAATGATTACTAATCAATGATAGCAGCCTCCTCATTTCGAATAGTCATCATGACCATACAAGGCTGAACACTTGAAATATTATCATTGCTTCTGTCTAGATTCAATTTAGATTATAATTTACGTAAATGAAAATAAATTAGAGGCAATTCAACTTTCGTCATCACTTCTACATTGACTGATAAACAATCAAGAAAAGTACTGTAAAGCTAACACTATCAAGAATGGGATAGCCTTATCTATTGTCTTTTCTTTTCTTTTTTTTATTGAACTCAAAAGATTTTTGCAAACTGGTTGCTGCTTAATTTACGAAAAATACAACCAGCAAACAACAACAACAACAGCAACAACAACAACAACTATTCGATCACAATTTTCAATCAAAATAAGCTGTCGGAGCGTTTCGGTATGTCTTCCGAAACGCAATGGTGAGTATTGCTAATCAAAGTCATGGGTTTTAATAGATCAGCAACTACACACTATTTCCCAAAAATGCCCCTAGTCTCAAAAATGGCTCAATGGTGGTTTGTATTTGTTCAGTATTGTATCATTATTATTATTCGACACAATGAACGTATACACAAGGTAAGCCTTTATTATAGTAATCATTGATCCGAAAAAACAAAAAAGTACAGTCATGATCTTGTTATTTTGGCATCGTCATCCGACCAAGATACATGCTATTATAACTTGGTTTGCACCTAAAAAAAACAATAGTAAGCTTGCACTTTCTTTTCACCATTTTAGTATTAAGAACCAGCCAGAAAGAATTACATGATTGGTTATACTGTAGTTAATTCAAGACCTAAGGAATTCTGCTTTGTTCATGTGAGTGAGTATTAGTTGAATTTGGAACAAAAGCTTGTATTAACATTCCCACACATTATAGGAGAATTAAAAGAAGATTATTCTTGTCCTGTCTATCCCGATAAGACGGGGAGGTTTTATTTTTTTTTTTACTTCGCATTTTCTTGGTTTTTTTTTTTTGATCTTTCATTCTTTCGATCATTCGCTTATAGCATTCAGATTGTTTCATTTTCTGTTTCTTCGCCACAAAACTAGTAACCCATACATTTACTTCCATACACACGTACACACGTACACACACAATTAGAATGAAGGAGTTTAAACAAAGAGAATATGGGATTTTTCAATGTCTTTGTGATTAATCTTCGGACATATGCAATTTTGAAATATTAATTATGTTCATATCAACATCACGAGCTTGGAACTGAATATTGAGTAATCACGATATTGCACCGACTCAACCTTGATTAAATCTGCTAGTGTACACTAATTGTGACCTTTCTATTAGATCATTATCTTTCTTAAATGTGTTGAAATCACGAGAAATTGTAAATACTACTAAGCCTGTATATTCAACACAGAAATACATCATAGATGTTTTTTTTTCTTATTATTGTGTGTCAATTAACCTGTCTCCCTCTCCTTTGAACAATCAATTAGTACTTTACAACTCACAATTTGTAAACCCTGTCCGGATACACATTTTATTTCAAATTACCGTGAGTGCATGTACTAAATTCAACTGGTCGTCGTTTCATTTCAAGGTCAACGCATAGTCTAATAAGTATGTCGTTTCGAGAACTCTACTGTCAATCTCTCGTGTAAAGAAGTATTTTTTTTTTGGTCCAGTTTTGCAACAAATTATACTTTAAATTCTCATAGAATGTTTATTTTCATTTACTACAGACCTTACAAAATCCTAACCAGACTAGATGTCTATCTATGGAGCATCAGTACATTCCCAATCTGTTGGTTCATAAGCATCAGGTTGATCAATAGCCTTAATTTCTTCATTAGTCAATTCAAAATCATCAACAGAAAGATTTTCCTTTAATCGAGATGGAGTTTTTGTTTTTGGTAATGGTATATAACCTTTTTGTAATGACCATTTAATCAATATTTGAGCAGCTGATTTATTATACTTTTGCATAATTTCTTGAAATTCAGTATTGTTGACTTGTAATTTGTTACCATGGGTTAATGGTGCATATGCCTCAACATTGATACCTTTACTTAAACACCAAGTAGCTAAATCCTGTCTCATACACCAAGGACTAATTTCAATTTGATTGACAGCTGGAGGGATCGTTGCATTGGTCAACAATTCTTCAATATGATGTTTACCATAATTAGAAACCCCAATGTTTTTAATCCATCCTTTTTCCACAGCATCCTGCAAAACTTTCCAGCTTTCTAAACGTTTGGTCTTACCTGGTAATGGAGAATGAATCAATAATAAATCAATATATTCTAATTTATCACCAACTTGAGCCATCATTGTTGAAATGGCTTGTTTAGTGCTTGAAGTACCCAATTGATTATTCCAAAGCTTTGTGGTGTAAAAAAACTCAGATCGTGGTATATTGGGGTTCTCTCGTAAGAATTTACTTATACCTTCAATGACTTCTTCTTCGTTTCCATATAACACTGCAGTATCAAAATGACGATATCCAACTTTACAAGCTTCATAAACTACCGAAACCGTTTTATTTCTTGGGATATCATAACATCCTAATCCAATTGATGGAATGGTATGACCGGAATTGAGTTTGATTAATCGATATGACATTTTTTCTTAAGCAAATTGAGCAATTGAGTGAAATATAAAGAGTATTTGAAATCTAGAGAATTAAAAAAAAAGAAGTGGTTGTTGTAAGAACAATTGACCAATTTGGGTGGAACTCCTTTTTTATTGGTTTCGAACTGTGGGGATGGCAAAGCAAAGCAATCTTTTGTACAGTCTCAAAACTTCTTTCTATTATCGTTCCTTCGTGTAAAATCTGCACATTTGCATTGCCCAATTTTGTTTATTATATCATTTCGTTACAATGAATTGACAGACGAGTATTTGGTTATAGTATTTGGACTATTTGGTCTTGTAGATCACCATTTACACTTATAATCAAAATTTCTCTGGAATTAAGATCTAACTTTGAAAACAATACAGACGATTCCAGCCTGTTATTCCCGGGATTGGATCTTTTGGTTGCGTTAGTCCGAGGATATATGCACGTGAATTGATGGTGAAGCTATAAGACCAGTGGTAGTGTACTGAGACGAAAAATGGAATAGAGCAAGAAAGAAGTGTGCTGAGGGTTGAGAAAAATAATAGATACTGTAGTGGTAGTAGTAGTGGTATGATGCAAATTTATTGTTTGTATTTTTTTTTTTGTTGCTCCTCGTCGACAACGACTGCTGATTCACACCACCACCACCTTTGTAGTCAAATTAAAATCGTCGGTGGCAAAAAAAAACACAGACACACACATACAGACAATTGCGATATTTTATTTTAGGGTCAATTTGGAACGTCACCATACAGTATTCAGTATGATTAATTTGACTTGCAAAATACAAATCGCGTGGTTCAATTCCGAAAAATTGATAGTGTTCCATGAAAAATTACAAGGAGAGCCGTGAATTATAACAAATTTACTCACATTTTGGCTGGCAATTTCTTTAACCCCCTTAATTTTTTTCATGCAGTTTATTATTTTACGTAGAAGCTTATTCTCTAAACACTCGGTTATCCGAATATATTTTGCTTTCAGAGCAATTGACTGATATAATACCATCAATTGAATAAATCAGTATCATCAAATGCTAGTTTGAGTTCAATAAAAGGTATAATCGGTGTTAACTGAAAGGTATTGTCTAATTAATTAGGTTGCGGTTTTTGGATCAGCTGTTTCAAATCCAGGCTCGTGGTGCACATTTTTTATTTTTGTTGTGATGATTTTTTCTTTTCTTTGCTTAATAGTTAGTTAGTAAAATGGATAATGACGCAAAATTGCTTCTGAATGGATGATAATGCCCCGGGTATGGCGTGTCCCGTACAAATCATATTATGCAAAAATAGCCAAAATAGACAAAAATAGGTGGAAATTGTTTCAACCAACCCACTCAACCACTAAAATTTGTCTTGTCAAAGCCAATTCCAACGAAAATTGGATTTTTTTTGACTTAATATATATTAACCCTTGAAATTCCCTTCAATTGGAAAATTTTTTTAATTTATTTATTTCTTCTTTCTTTTTTTCTTTTTCTTTTTCTTTCTTTTATTCATCACAATTGAATTCAAATCAATTAACATCAACAAACTTTACAATCAAATTAATTAACAATGGCTATTAAAATTGGTATTAACGGTTTCGGTAGAATCGGTAGATTAGTCTTAAGAGTTGCTTTGGGCAGAAAAGACATTGAAGTTGTCGCCGTCAACGATCCATTCATTGCTCCAGACTATGCTGCTTACATGTTCAAATACGATTCTACTCACGGTAGATACAAGGGTGAAGTCACTGCTTCTGGTGACGACTTGGTCATTGATGGTCACAAGATTAAAGTTTTCCAAGAAAGAGACCCAGCTAACATTCCATGGGGTAAATCTGGTGTTGACTACGTTATTGAATCCACCGGTGTTTTCACCAAACTCGAAGGTGCTCAAAAACACATTGATGCTGGTGCCAAAAAAGTTATCATCACTGCTCCATCTGCTGATGCCCCAATGTTTGTTGTCGGTGTTAACGAAGACAAATACACTCCAGACTTGAAGATTATCTCCAATGCTTCTTGTACCACCAACTGTTTGGCTCCATTAGCTAAAGTCGTCAACGATACTTTCGGTATTGAAGAAGGTTTGATGACCACTGTCCACTCCATCACTGCTACCCAAAAGACCGTTGACGGTCCATCCCACAAGGACTGGAGAGGTGGTAGAACTGCTTCTGGTAACATTATCCCATCTTCCACTGGTGCTGCTAAAGCCGTTGGTAAGGTTATTCCAGAATTGAACGGTAAATTGACTGGTATGTCTTTGAGAGTCCCAACCACCGATGTTTCCGTTGTTGACTTGACTGTCAGATTGAAGAAAGCTGCTTCTTACGAAGAAATTGCTCAAGCTATCAAGAAAGCTTCTGAAGGTCCATTGAAAGGTGTTTTGGGCTACACTGAAGATGCTGTTGTCTCCACCGATTTCTTGGGTTCAAGCTACTCATCTATCTTTGATGAAAAAGCCGGTATCTTGTTGTCCCCAACTTTCGTCAAATTGATTTCCTGGTACGATAACGAATACGGTTACTCCACCAGAGTTGTTGACTTGTTGGAACACGTTGCTAAAGCTTCTGCTTGAAGTAAAACCAGACTTTGATTTGATTTTTTTAGTTAATTGAAGTTATATAATGAGTTTTTGAAATAAATATCTTACATTGAAGAGAATATTGATGTGTTTTTTTTTTGTTTTTATATAGGTGTTTGCAGTTATAAGTAAGACCAATATCATATCTGGAATATATATAATTACAAAAAAAATTAAATATTACAAGCGCGTATAAAGTAGTTTAGATTTTGAAACTGATTTTTTTTTTTCAAATATAAACAAACCACATCTTTCTTTTGACTTCCTATTACCAATGTCCCAGGATAGAGATATATCGTCGTTGATAATAAATCAAACATTTAAGATCTATAAATCCAATTCATCACTATCGTCATCTATAAAACTCACTAAAAAACAATTGGAGAAATTTCGAATAACCCTATGTAAATACTTGTACCAAAGATATCAACAAACTTTACAAATAGAAGATGATTTACTAGTTCAATATGAATTATATCGTGATATTGTACCTGAACTCACTATTTATAACAATTCAATTGAAGAGCATTCACAGTATAAAATCCAATATCTAATAATCAAATGTGCCAATAATCGATTGATATCTCGTCAAGTGTTCATATTTGTTAGTAATGATGATGATTTCACTTTGGTATTGAATAGAATTACCAATCACCCTAGCATAAATGAATATATTTTGGAATTATTAGAAGATATTAATGATTATCCATTGATTATAAAACCACTTGATTTACCTGATTATCTAATACCCAACTTGGTGGATCAATTGGGTAATAAGTTGGATTCTTTGGGTGATTTACAATTAGTATATTCATCTTCTACATCTAATAGGTTGAGAAATTTTATAATTGATATTCCGAAAAACGATTTACCAAAATTGTCTAGTGATGGGAAATTATATCAAGATATTGTTAAATTCATGTATAATAATACCAAAATAAAATTTGAAAAATTAAGAATAGAAAAATTTATTAATAATTTAATTAATATTGCTAGTGATGGGAAATTTAAATTAATAATTAATGATAATCAATTAATTTGGTTTTTGATTGAATCTATAAAATCATCTTTACAATAAGTAGTAAGTGTACGTGGTCAATAAAGTAATGTATATATGTGCGTGTACTGAGTGATGATTTTCTATTTTATCTCGCGCGTTGTTATTTTTGTTGTTATTGTTGTTGTTGTCTGAGACTTAATTAATAACTTACGTGTTCACTTACATTTATTTGCTTATGAGCCTAGGCGTTATTTTTTTTTTCTCTCTCTCTCCCACTTTCTACTCTTTGAACAATGTGGTGAAAAAAAAAAAAAATAGAACCAGATCTTTTTTATTCCATATATTTCAAAACCGACTTGTTTCTTTTTTTCTTTTACAACCAATTAATACAAAAGAAAGACAACAATCATAATGTCTACTTCTGTTGAACCCAATGAAACAGAAGCTTTGTTGAGAAAGCAGAATGATCTTTCCACAACTGCCTCAATTGAAGAAAAATATCCTCACCAACAAGGAGAGGCTGCAGAAGACGATGACGACACTCTTAAAAGAACCCAATATGATGAAGCTAAAGAAACCGCTGAATCTTTAAAACAAGTTGAATCGATATTAGCACCTATTGTTTTCACTGCATTGTCATTTTTCGTGAGATTTTATCGTATTTCAGTGAATGACCATGTTGTTTGGGATGAAGCTCATTTTGGTAAATTTGGATCCTATTATTTACGACACGAATTTTATCATGATGTTCATCCTCCATTGGGTAAAATGTTAGTTGGTTTATCTGGTTATTTGGCTGGATACAATGGATCTTGGGATTTCCCAAGTGGTGAAAAATACCCTGATTATATTGATTATACTAAAATGAGATTGTTTAATGCCACTTTCTCTGCCTTGTGTGTACCATTGGCTTATTTCACTGGGAAAGAAGTTGGATTTTCCATGTTTACTACTTGGTTATTTACTTTGATGGTGGCTCTTGAATCAAGTTATGTCACTTTAGGTAAATTCATTTTGTTGGATTCAATGTTGTTATTCTTCACCGTTGCTACTGTTTTCTGTTTTTCACGTTTCAACAATTTTAACAATAAATCACAAGAATTTTCTAGAAAATGGTGGAAATGGATTCTTTTAACTGGTGTTTCCATTGGTTGTACTTGTTCTGTAAAAATGGTTGGATTGTTTGTTACCACATTGGTCGGGATTTACACTGTTGTTGACCTTTGGAATAAATTGAGTGATAAATCTATTTCATGGACAAAATACATTCAACATTGGTTTGCTAGAATTGTTGCTTTGATTCTTGTCCCAATTTTCATTTTCATGCTTTCATTTAAAGTTCATTTTGATTTGTTGTATAAATCGGGTACTGGTGATGCCAATATGTCATCACTTTTCCAAGCTAATTTGGCTGGTTCCGATGTTGGTGGTGGCCCACGTGAAGTATCCATGTTCCACTCGGTTATCACTTTAAAGAATCAAGGTTTAAGTGGTGGCCTTTTACACTCCCACGTTCAAACATTCCCAGAAGGTTCAAAACAACAACAAGTTACTACTTATGGTCACAAAGATTCAAACAACAATTGGATTTTCCAAAGAGCTAGAGGACAACCTTATTATGATACTTCTGGTAACACCACTGACATTGAATATATTTTTGACGGTATGCATGTAAGATTGATGCATCCACAAACTGGTAGAAACTTACATACTCATGATATTCCAGCTCCAGTGTCTAAATCTGAATATGAAGTTGCATGTTATGGTAATTTGACTATTGGTGATCCTAAAGATAATTGGACTGTTGAAATTATGGAACAAGCAAGTGATGAAGATAAAATGAGATTACATCCTTTGACTTCGTCATTTAGATTGAAGAATGAAGTGATGAATTGTTATTTGGGGGTCACTGGTACTACATTACCTCAATGGGGGTTCAGACAAGGTGAAGTTGTTTGTTACAAGAACCCATTTAAAAAAGACAAGAGAACTTGGTGGAATATTGAAAACAATCGTAATGCAGTTTTACCACCAGCTCCAGAAGATTTCAAATTACCTAAAACTAAGTTTATTCGTGATTTCATTCAATTGAATTTGGCCATGATGGCTACTAACAATGCTTTAGTTCCAGACACTGAAAAGCAAGATGATTTGGCTTCATCATTTTGGCAATGGCCAACATTGAATGTTGGTATTAGAATGTGTGGATGGGGACCAGAAAATCCTAAATATTATATGATTGGTTCACCAGCAACTACTTGGACTTCTACTGTTGGTGTTATATTATTTGCTTTCATTGTTTTGTATTATTTGATTAGATGGCAAAGACAATACGTTGATTTCCCAAGTACAAATCCACACAAATTGAAATTATTCCTTATGGGAGGTATTTATCCAATGTTTGGATGGGGATTACATTTCTTACCATTTGCCATTATGGGAAGAGTTACATATGTTCATCATTATGTTCCTGCACTTTATTTTGCCATGCTTGTTTTCTGTTATGAAGTTGAATCATTTTCTTCAAGATTAAATAAACCTAATGCTTCTCCAGTGCTGAAATTATTATATTTGGCCATTTATATTGGTTTACTCTCTTTAGTGGCTGGTACTTTCTGGTATTTCAGATATTTGTCTTGGGGTATGGAAGGACCAAAAGAAGATTGGAAACATTTGAAATTATTGGAATCTTGGAGAGTTTCTGATGATCAATACACCTAGAAATAAATGGTGGAAGTTAAGAAGACATTACACTTTTTTGGATACATTTATTTGAAATAGTTTCAAAAGGTTATTATATTTTAGTTTACTTTATATATCTGTGTATAACAATTAGGTAAAGAAAGAAAAACCAAAAAAAAAAAAAAAAAACACAACACTCAACAAACATTATATAAATATATACTTATATCATTACGTTTAAGAAGGTATTTCTATTGAATTGTATCTTGATTTGTTTTGCAACTTTTGGGTTGTTTCTTATAAACCAATTAATTTGAGTGTGTTCTTATATGCAGGACATTGTAAAGAATCAATGATCAAAAGAATGAGAAAGAGATCCCGCAAAAAACATTAACTTTACAATGATCATTACTAATACATAGAAACAAACAGAGTTGAACAGTTATCATGTTAGGAACAAAATATTTTGCTATATCCAAACGAATCTTAACATTAAAATCATTTAAACCCTTAACACTTGGTGGTACAACTATTATTACTTTACGTTATAATTCGACTAAACCAAGTACTACCACCACCAATTCTAATGCTAATTCATCTAGGCTAAAACCGTCATCATTTGCCTTCCCATCGTCTCCAACTTCTCAACAATCATCATCTACAACTACTTCAACCAATGATTCCATAACATCATCACAACAACAAGAAGATATTAATGATTTCAGAGCAACAAAATTAATTCATGGAAAAACAAATTTATCATTTGCAATAACTGAAAGAGCTAGTAAGAAATTAAATGAAATTTCTCAACAAGATAATCAAGATTCAGGATTATTAATACAAGTAGAAAGTGGAGGATGTCATGGATTTCAATATAATTTGAAATTAACCAATATTGATAAAGAATTACAACAACAACAAGACGGCGATGCTAATGATTTGGTTGTGTTTGAAAGAGATCAAGGAGGGAAAGTGATTATGAATGAATCATCATTAATGATTTTACAAGATTCAAAATTGGATTATACTAAAGAATTAATTGGTAGTCAATTTAAAATTGTTGATAGTCCTTATACTAGTTCTGCTTGTGGTTGTGGAAGTTCATTTGATTTTGATTTTGATAAATTGCTGCAAAAGGAAGGATAAATAGGGGATGTTGTGTAGATGAGAGTAAAATATTTATATATATATATATATATTGATTATTTTGATAGTATGTGCGTGTATGTATGTGTGTGCGTTTGTGTGAATGTGGGTTGAATCAAGTTAAAATTTCATTAATACCTTTAATACTTTTAATTGAATAAAATCTAACATCAACATCATCATCATTTTCCAATTTTTGTAAATTTGATAAAACTTGTGAATCAATGAATTTTTTCAATTCTTGATCATTTGTTTCTGATAGTTGACCCGATTTTTTCTTATTAATTAATGATTCGACTAATATTAAATATGATTTAGCCACATTAAACCGAATGTTTGGAACCGAATCATTAATTAATCCATTAATAAATGGTAATACTTTATCAATTAAAACTTTATAATCAATAACTGGTATTAAACTAGTAATAGCAAATAAACAAGTTATTCTAATAATGAAATTTGAATAATCAACTTTATCATTATTATCATTGTTGTCACCATTACCATCATCATTATCAATTTTATCACCTTGATTTAATAATCGATTGATTATTTCCACTTGTGCCCATTCTGATCCAAATATAACTGTCAATTCTTTTAAATTATTAACAGCAGCTTCTCTGATGGCATAAACTGGATCCCATAACCATGACATACACAATGATAATAATTCTTCATTGAAAAATGATTCACCCAATTGTTTGGCTAATTTAGGAATGTATTCAATAATAGCTAATCTAACTCTCCATTTATGATCTTGAGCCAATTCAGTGATTGCTGGTAACAAATTAGTGGATAATAAATTAATACCAATGGTTTCATTAACAACAGATAAGTTGGAAATAATATTTAATCTAACATCAGGGAATTCATCTTTTAACATGATTAAAAACACTGGTAATAATTTATCAATAGTGGCTTGTTTTTCTAAAATTGGTGAAAGTTCAGTTATAGTGGAAGCTAATGAAGCACGAACATTTTCTTGAGGATCTTGACTCAATTCATTGGCCACAGGGACAATTTTATTTAAAACAGTGGCTTTAGTCAGAGGGAATTTCACTAATAATTGACAGAAAACTGGCAATTGTTTAGCAATAGCTTTTCTAACTTCACCTTCATGATCTTTCATTAATGAAATAAATGGATCAATCAATTGGAATAAATCCAGTTCATTATTGGTGAAGTTACGAGCAATTTTACTAAACCTATCAGCGGCAGTATATCTAACTCTCCAACTTTCATCTTGAATTAATTTTAATGCACTAGATAAGAAATCAGCATTAAAACTGTATTCATGAATTTTCCCGAAAAATTCTAAAATAGAAATTAAAACGTCAACACTCAAAAATTTAACCAGGTCTTGATCATCAGTAATTAAATGTTGAAACATTTTCGAAATTATTTCCCAATCTTCATTAGTAATTTTATTAACATCATTAGGATTATGTTCAGTAAATTCAGTCAATAAATCAATTAATCGAGGTAAATTGGTGGCACTAGCTCTTCTAACCATAGGATAATCATCAGTAACTAATTTGAAATATAATTTCAATAAATTTTGTCTAGTAGTAGCATCAACTCTAATAATAACTGATTGATATAATCCACAAGCAGCAATTTTTTTCAGGAACCAATTACCTTGACTCAAATTTTGTATTAATGTCAAGAAAATCCCATTAATTTCTTCATCACTCAATTCCAAACTGATTTTATTTAATGAATCAATGGCTTTATCTCTAACTAATGGTTCTTCCATTGAGGCCAATATAGTTAAAATAGAAATCAATGGTTCAGAATATTGATGACCACCAATTAATGGGATAAATTCACCCAATTTATTTGCCAAAACGGCAAAAACTTCTTCTTCATCATCTTGAGCAACATCGTTAAGAAATGGTAATAATTCTTTTCTTGTTCGTTCTGGTCCCAAGGCAATAGCAATGGTGTCCAATTTTTGCATCGCCTCTACTCTATTAGAAACGTCATCATGTTTCAATTCATCCATTAACAAAGCTAATGGGTATAAATCATCACTAAAATTATTCATAATGCCAGTGTTACTTTTGAAGTTTCTCTTGTTTTATGGGGAAAATAGATTAATTATGCCTGATAATCAAAAAAAAATAGGGAAACTGAACACAAGCAATTGGAAAAAAATTAAAAAGAAAAAATACAAATGTTTAGATAAATACAACTGGGAAGGGAAAACAAAAAATAATCAATTAATAATATAAATTGTTGTTGTGTGTGGGGAGTAAAATAAAAATTGGTAAAGTATTGATTATTAAATGAGCAAATTGTTGTTGTTATGGTGGTTGGTGATTGTTGTTGAAAGTCAAAATAGGTTTGATCAAATTTCTCCCAAAACGCAACGAATTCCTTTTTTTTCTTTTTTCTTTTTCGTCACACGCACACGCACATACTGTAGGCCATTCTTTTCTTCTCTCGCGAGGGTTCGTGTTGCCAACTTCAACGACATTTAATAGACTCAATAGTAAAAGTATACTATTTATTATACATCACATATTATGTCATATTAGATTTATGTGTGTAGAGTCTGCTCTTTAATACTGCTGTAGTTTAATAATGTATAATTGGCCTCCCTAACCTTTGTGTGTAGTTTAGACAGAACTATTTGTTGGTGGTGTCGTGTGTCGTAAACACCGATAAATTGAAATTTCCCTAAAAAAAAGAATCTCGTTATTGGTCCTTCAATGTACAAGGGTGAGTTCTGTCTATCAAAAGAATTTGAAATTAGTTTTTGGTCCAGCCAATTGAATGAATTGAGTAAACCTTAGCTTTGGAGTTAGATGGTTTAAGTCTAATGGATAGGTTGTACAATCATGAAGATTTAAAGCGAATGCAAAGGTAATTGTTTAGGCGAATCAATAACTTTGGGCGAATTCTCTACTCACAGCCAGGATAAGAATCGATTAAATCTATCCAACTCAAGCTTACTGGTGACAATAGTAAGCAGGATCTGTCTAGTACTAAGCTTGATTCCAACCAGAAGTTTGACAACCCCCACGGCTCAACACTAACCAAGTGTCATTATGTGCAGGATTTCTACATATATGATTGAGGCTTTAAATTTTAACATAGAATTGGATCTCAAAGTATAATGACAGAGCTGGTGACGCATTCATTATTTTTTGGGTTGAGTTGAGTTGAGTCAAGTTTTGAGCCACGACTACTAACAACGTGCTATATATCTGAAAAACTACTATAAGTATCCCCCACGCCCACTCATCTTTTCTAAAAAGGTATTTAGACTATCAATTATTTCCAATTAATTTTCTTTCGTTTTGCTTCTTTCATTCTTTTTCAATTTTTGGATTTCAATTTATCAACTACTACACCTAACAACAATGTCGAAAAATATTCCAAATCAAGCTGACGTAGTTGATGCTAAAATTTCCGATACTGATAGACAACAATATGAGGAACTTCTTTTGAAATATTATGAAGAAAATAATACCAAACCACATTGGGAATTTTCTATTGTCCCTGGGATTTTCAAACAATCATTACCAGAAACTGATGCTACTAAATTTGATACAATTAAAGAACATTTTGGGGTAATTTGCGGTTGGGATGAAGTCATTGCCCAATTGAATGAATTGAACAGTCAAGTAGACTCTAATGAAATTCAATATAAATTGCTTTTTTTGGCAAGACATGGTCAAGGATTCCATAATGTTAAACATAATGAAAACCCTCAACTTTGGGATGATTATTGGTCTCATTTAAATACTGATGGTAAAATTGTTTGGGGTCCTGATCCTGAATTGACTGAATTAGGAATTGAACAAGCTAAAGATAACAATATTGCTTGGACTAAAGAAATTGAAAATAATATCAATAAGAATAAGAATTTGATCATTCCAACAAAATTCTTCACATCACCATTTAGAAGATCGGTTGATACTTTGATTAACACTTGGGATAATATAATTGATTTAAAAGAAATTAAACCTTTAATTCAAGAATATTGGCGTGAAACAATTGGTGATCACACTTGTGATAAACGTTCAACAAGATCAATAATTGCCGAAAAGTATGAATCATTAGGTTTCATAATTGAACCTGGTTTTGAAGAAGAAGATAATTATTGGAAACCAGATTGGCGTGAATCAGTAGCTGAACAGGCAATTAGACAAAATAAAGGATTACAACAACTTTTCAATGAAAATCATAAGGATCAAATTGTTAGTATTACTAGTCATAGTGGATCAATCCGTACTCAATTGTTGGTGTTAGGACATCGTCCATTTGCTATTGGAACTGGAGGTATGATCCCTGTGTTTGTCAAAGGTGTTAAAGTTGCCCCAAAATAAGAATTATAGATAGATGAATTGATATAGAAAGAAACAATATGTATACTAAAAATACATAGATAGATATATATAAGTGAATTGTTTAAAATAGAATTATTTACTGATTTATTAAATTTTGATTCCAAGATTACTGTATTTGTTGACACCATTGAATAATCCTCTTGTCGACAATGCTGGTAAACGATCTCCGATTGTGCATTTGACGGCATCTATTGCTGCTTTTGAAAAACTTATGTCAGTCATTGCTGACTTACCCTCATTGTATGCTTTTGATGAAAATAAACCGGTGTTGGTATTCACAGATGCCTCCCAATTGGCTATTGGAGCAATAATCACTCAAGAACATCTAATCCAAGGTCAAAAACTGTTGGTCCCAGTGGCGATGGTATCTCTCCGACTTTCAGCTACTCAACAACGTTACAGTACTTTAGAACGAGAGTTGCTCACCATTGTGTATGTACTACAGAAGTACAAACAGTTTATGAGCAGGGAAGTCCAATTCTATACCGACCACCAGGCGATAACGACAATTGGCTCTGCTAAACTGGAACCAGCTAATCGTATCAAACGGTTCATCGATATTATTCAATCCTTTAATCCTTCCATATATTTCATTCCGGGGCAGTTCAATTTTATAGCAGATTTTTTATCCCGATATAATTTGGACAAAATACCTCATGAACTTAATGAAGAAGCAATTTTGAATCAAACACTGTCGATTTACCTTCCCACACTTCGGACTACTGAACCAATACCACTTGCACCAATCCAACCAGTGCAACGACACCACATTCATATTGACAATCTTACCGACAATCAACTACAACAAATACATGATCAACTTTGTGGCTCTTATGAAAACAATAATTCGAATGAACTTTTACCAACAGATCAATTTGTCATTCTTCAGGATCAATTTCATGTGGTCTTATCCTCCACACAGGTGGTACCAGTGGTTACGGCAGATACGTTAGCCAACACTGCAACCAAGGTTCATGAGCATCACCATGCTTCAATTAGAGTGACCGACTACCTCGTCTCGAAGATTCAATGGCACCCAAATCATAAACTTCTTTGTACCAATGTGATTCGGAATTGTCTGGTGTGTCAACTATCCAGTACTTTTGAAACAGCACATCGTGAATTATATCCGTTGACACCAACAAAAACCTTTTCCCGATGGGGGCTCGATTTTATTGGTCCCTTACCGATGAGCGACAACTTATCATGCTGCCTTAATGCCATTGAATATGTCTCGGGTTTAATTTATAGCTGGCCTTGTTCATCACCCAACTCTGATGTGGTTATTCTGATGTTGAATCTCATCCGTCAAGTTCATTCGACTCCAGTCGAAGTCATCACTGATAATGGTTCAGCCTTCACCTCCAATGCCACGCAATCTTTTTGTGCCACGGCAGGCATCTCCATCAAATATGCTAGTGTATACCATCCGATGTCCAATGGACGGATGGAGCTTGGGAATAAACTCCTAAAGAAGATATTGAAATCTATGACGGACGCCTATTACACCAAATGGCCCCAGGTCTTAGCCAATGCAGTCATGGTTTATAACTCCACACCAACTACTTTTAACAAAACACCATATTATTTGCTGATAGGCATTTCCACAGATATGTCTGAATTCACCACTTATTTGGCCAATGAATTTGAATGGAAAGAGGGACAGTTATCACAATCTTCATTATTGCAGGACCTCCATAATGACGTACAAGTTCGACTTGCTGAATTGGATGGTGTAAATAAAAACGTTGAAAAACATAATGATCTTAGGGTTCGTCGAATGGCTTATATTAATCTGATGAGACAACCGTTCCAAAAACCGGCTTCATTTATTAAAGGCGATTGGGATTTGCTACGCCGTAGAGTCAAACGTAAGAAATCTGAATATAATTATATGGGACCATATCAAATTGCTAAGGTATTGGACAAACATGCCTATGTTATTTGCGATACTAATGGAAACATGATAAATGGGACGATACATCACGATGATTTGAAATACTGCTATTCTTTTAATGATAACTCCATATCCAGGCCCTAAGCAATTACCAGAAACCATTAGCACCCCTATAACCCAACCCATCCCATCCCAACCCATCCCATCCCAACCCATCCCATCCCAACCCATCCCATCCCAACCCATCCCATCCCAACCCTCCCTCCTCATAAATAGAGGCTATTGCACTTGTTCAAGAGTTAAAGAATAACCTTGTTATTTTGGACTAATTTATATCAAAACTTGGTGTTTGGTGTGGTGTGTGTGGGGAGAGAAAAAGAAAATGAGGAGAAAGAAATTGCGTGTGAAACTTTATTTTTTTTAATCTTTGTCTATTTTGCACTACTTTTTATTTCAACAATCTCAGTTCACAGTTTTTATCTCTTTGATGTATCTGTCTTTACTTCAATAAATATAAGATTATCCCCTCCAATTTGCCATTCTGATCAACCTCTCTTAGAGAGTGCTTAGATTTTATAGAATAAAAGTTTAAAAGACAACTAAGATGTAATTTGATGTCATTTGTGTTAGGCTTTTCCAAAAAAAAAATAGTTGCAAAAAAAAAGCATAACGCACACACTACATGAATATGAGAGACCTCATCATACAAGTTTATTCTATACAGCCGTGTAATAAGTGACAGTTTAGTTTAGTTTAATTATTATTTACTCAAATTATATATGCCACATATATTTGCATGGATTGTGAATGTTAAATAATTTTGATAATTTCCTATTTGGAGTTACGTAGTTGTGATTTTGGTTGATATTATTATTATTGTTGTTGTTTTGGCGGTTGTCGCTTAGAACTTAGAGCCGAATACATAATAAGAATAATAATAATAATAATATATAATAATAATAATTATATTATAAAGCAGAATTGATTTCAAACTTCTAATATAATTATATTCATTATACTAGTTGTATTTGTTTGTTTGAGAAACATCAAAATTGGGAAATATAATTATTCAAACAGTCCTAATTCTCCTTTGTTGTAGCAGGGTTACCATATTATTATTGAAAAATTAAAAGCGGTTGTTAAGTATACTAGACTAGATTGAAAAATAAATAAATATTCCTAATTGAGAATCAAGTCATACTATAATAATAATAGTGGTTATTCATTTCATTTAATTTGGCTTCATTTTAAGTTATTACTTCTTTAATCTCGTAAACATTTACATTCTTGAATGCATACTATATAACTATATTCTTTTTGTCTTGTAATATAGTTGGTTTTTTTATGAAATTAGTTGAGTCAGTTAGTTTATAGAAAATATTCATACATCTGAAACATACCCCAAAACTTGAATGCACTAAAGTAATATATCCCTGTCAATATTGGGTCTCTGTAAATTACAAGTTTTCAACAAATTTTATCAGTATCAGATCAGATAAATCCAAATTCGTTTTCAAATTTAAGGTTTGGGTCTAGTTATACTTGACGTCACTATCAACAACAACAACAACACGCCTTGATTAAAGTTTATTTTATCAATTGAAACCTAAAAGGAAGCTTTTGTAGTTAGGTTTAGTTTTATCATAAAATAAACTTCTCATAAGATCACGTTTTTTCTAATATATCAAATGGGATGATACTAGTAGTTATGGAAGTATGAATGGCAATAGAGTGATATGTATTAGTTATATTTTGAAAAAAACTTTAAAGAAAAATGGACCTGAGATAGAGTTTAGTATCAGGTTACAATGATTACATTCAACACAAACTCAGTTTTGGGTACAATTTATAATGTATACATTCATTGGTTATTTGTTTATTCTTAACTTTAAATTGAGTAATACCAAACTTTATTTGTGAAGAATAGATAGATGTGTGTGTCGCAGATGCTACCAAAAGATAGAATTGTTGTGATGAGTTTTTGTGTGTAGTGTCAAGACTAAAAACTAGTAATAGTAACAACAACAAACGGCACTAAATAAAAAATGGACAGAATAATTTAACAAAACGCCCCTTCGCCGATATATACGAAAGAAAAGTTAGAGAGAGAAAGAGAAAGAGGGTGGGGGTAGAAGACAAAGATAGATTTATCCGCTAATCCGCTAATAAGAACTTTACCAAAATCAAATGTAAGGTAGAAAGCCGAAGGTGGATTGAGGAAAAGACGACGACGACAAGTACATGCATTAATAAAAAATATTCTTTTTTTAAAGTTTTTGACTTCTTTAAATTATACTATGAATAATGATATTATCAAAGTATCAAAACCATTTACACTCCTAACACCAAATAATATGTTGATCACCACTGAGGTAGTAGTAATAGTAGCTATTGTTTCTGATCGTGATAATGTTACCTTATTCCTTGTAGTTAAGTTACATTAGTTTAAGTTTACACTGTGGTCATTAAAGTTAACTTTAAGCAGTAAAGTTAAAATGAATTGAAATTAACCAGGCAACTCTTTGGTGTAACTGAGATTGATATCCAACTTATTGTGTAACCTGAATGTAATCCTTAATTTTAATAATAGTATTTAAAGTGAAAGTCAAAACTCGTGTGACATTTTACTTATATTCGATTTAGGCATAATTAAAAAGGAGGTTAAGTTTAGCTATGAATAATATTTGCAACCACGTGGGTTCCGTGTATGTGGATGGTTTGATGTTTTGGGAGGGTGGGGGGTTCAATTGCATAAATTAGATTGAATATACATTGTATTGCATTAAATATGTCCGATATTATGTAAATGCAAGATGTTAACAATCAATCTTGAGAAAAATAACAAAGAAGATCGGTTATTATTTCCTCTTGGTGGGTTGGTCCTCCACTTCACTGCTTTTTTTTTTTCTACAAACCATTTCGCCTACATTTATTATTTGGTTGACAAATCAAAAATAAGATTTATATATTTAAGATTTGGTTGGATGGTTATAGCTCACTGTTACATTCTGGTACTTGTTGTTTGCTTTTTGTTGGGAATGGGAAACTTTAGTTTTTGTTTATCACAAGACTATTAGCTAAATTAGAATTACGGAATTGTGGATTTGTGTGTGTGTGGAATTAGAAAAAATTCTTTTTCTTTTATTTTTTTTGTGTAATAAATTTTAATTGTAAATCCGATAACAGTAAAAATATATAATCCCAATGAGCAATTTCAAACTACTAATTTGATAGAATTGAAATGAAATTTAGATAACAATAATAATAACAATAATACTAATACTAATAATAAATTACTAAAAAAATCCAATTGACAAAACACAAAACCTCACTAACAATGACTAAAAGGGTTGTTGTTCTTGTTGTTCTTGTTATCGCCCTCTCTTTCCTTTCACCCTGTTCCCGCCTTCAGATGCTCAGTTCCTTATTAGGTAATCGTTAGTGTGACATTTTTTTTTTTTTCAACCAATAAGATATGCTTATCGTATACAAGGAATAGTGCATATGGATTAATTAGTTTGGTTAAGTAACCATTGCTAAGCACGATATGTCCTTTACGATCATTACGATCATTATTGTTGTAGTACTATTGTGGTCCAAATAAACCGGAAGCTTCAGCTTTCCGATATCTACTCTGATGGTTCCGACTTGGGTTGTGTTGAGCTTTTGAAATAAATAGAGTAAAATCAAACGTAACTACAAGAAATGAACGAGGGGAAAGATGTATTAAAGTTTAAAATTGCAATTCAAACTAATCCAAAAAGTATAACTTCTCCTTCTTTTAGGTTAGCTTTTGTGTGAATGTATTATTCATTCTTATTATTAATTGTTAAATGAAGTTGGGTTTGTTAATGAAGAAGATGTAAAATGTTATTGAAGTTTTTGATAATACAAAAAAACAGTCGTGTGACAGAAGAATAATGTACACACACACACAAAAGAGAAAAAGAAAGAGAGAAGTCAATTTATATTTAGTTTGTTTAGTTTTGTGTAATAACTTTTTTGGCTGATAATAAAATTTTTTTCCTTTAGTAAAAGAAGAAGTGCAAGTGCAAGTAAATGATTACTAAATTAGACTAACAATTACTACTACTATTACTACTACTACTTACCAGCACCAAGTTGTAAATATTACTTTATTATTATCTAATTATTTGTTTCATTGATATTATATCTGTAACCATTACATATATTATACAATATAATATATATATATATAAGAGCAAGTAAGTCTTGATTCAATTATTATAAATTTTTTTTCTCTTTCATTTGGTCTTTTCCTTTTTACTTTCTTTTTGTCTCTTGTATAAAATATCAAAATAACAAAGTTATCAAAATTTTGGCAACAGCAATATTCTGACAACCAAATTTTCCTATCTTTTTTTCTTTTTCTTCTTTAACTGCTCCTCTGATTAAGAAGAGTTAGACAACTACAACAGATATAATCATCTATCACATCTTTTGTTGATAGATCAACAGATAACTGACAATCCAACTTGTATTATTTAGATCATTTTTTACAGCCCCCACCCCTTTTTTTGGGTCATTGGAAATTTTTGTTGTTTTGTGATTGATAGAAGAAATTCATAAATTTCCATTATTCATTTCAGCCTCATTAAAATATAAATAGATTCAACTTTGTCAAATCTTTTTTTTTTTATCCCTTAATCTATTTCATATATCATCATTATCATCATCATCATAATAACTTATTAGATCGTTAAGTCTTTCACGCCACCCCAACGTATCATTCATTCATTTATTATTTGCATTACTTTTTTTTTCTGTTTTTTTCTTCCCTATTGCATTATTATCCATACTTATTGTATTGATACATTTCCATTCTATTCTATTCTGCATTGTTTGTTCATTTATTCATTTGCTCATTAGTCATTTTAAAGGATATAAAAATACCCCTTTTACTCATTATTGTCATATTCTTATAGATTCCCCAACTCCGCTATACACATATTTATACCAGTTACAGTTATTTATTGATGAAATTTGGTGATAATTTACCTCATTTATCAATCCCACAATGGAAAAGTTATAATTTAGATTATAATAATTTGAAATATCAAATTAGATCAATCACTAAGTCCAAAAACCCTACTAAAAAAGATTTATTTTCTTTAAAGCAATCATTTATTGAAAATTTTGATTATATAAATTTATTCATTGAAACCAAATACGGAGAATTAACACGAAAATTCATATGTCTAGAAAATCAATTTAAATTCATTAATAATAATTCTAGTGGTAATGAAAATGGAAATGATAGCATTGACACTATATTGATTCAATTAGATGAACTATTTTATCAAACTATTGAATTATCAATTGAATTGAAAAACCTTTCAAAATTTATCATTATTCAAAAAATCGCCATCAAGAAAATTTTCAAGAAATTTTTAAAATATTATCCTCATAAACAGCAAGGTAAAGAATTTGTACTAAATTTGAAGCAATATTATTTAGACCATTCCAAGATTAAAAATTTAAATGCATTAACATTGAAATTAACTAATTTAATCAATATCATTAAATATGAAAGGAAATCACAACAAGTGCAATACCAACAATCACATCAAAATCAACGTGAAAATCTAAGGCGAAATAATTCGTTATTTAGTATATCTTCAACAATTATGACGAGTTCAGATTATCAAAATTCAATCTTACCACCAAGAAATACGGGCACCACCAATGGGATTGCCACTCTGAATAATCTACCAATACAACAAACTCCAACTTCAAATGAGTCATGGTATGATTTAAGTTTATTATTGAAAAAGAATTTCCACATCCATTGTTTAATTCATGAAGATGCCATTAATGATTTAAAGATAAATTTCAATTTGTATTACCAACTAAAACCAATCAATACTGGTACTGATGATGATAGTTGGGTTTCATGTACATATTTGACACGAGATTATTTATTGGATGATCATCCTGCTTATATTATTACTCATAAAAATAATGATAATTCAATGATAGTGGCCCCCATTGGTGGATTAAGACAATTTTCTTATTGTATATTGCCTAATAATATTGTACAAACATTAATTTATCATTTGAATGATAGATCAAATGATAATTATAGACAAGAATTGTTAGAATTTTTCCAAAAACTGTCTTCACCAAGTTTATTAACCAAAAAAACTATTGATTTTATTGTTTCTAATGATTTTAAACCAAGTTTGAAATTATTTTGTAAACGATCAAGGTATTTAATTGAGACAAATGATGAAGATGGTGAAGGAAGTGTTATAGATAGTGAGTTTACTGATGGTAAGAACACTAATAATAACAATAGCAAATCTGGTGATGATTCAATCGATAATGATTATTTGATTACTTTGGATAGTGATATTATGACAACCAATAGATCACAATATGTGAATGATTTAACATTCCTTAATGAAGAAGAATTGAATCAATTAGATGTTTTCCCTCATGGACACGTTACAATTTCATCGAATGATATTAATTTATCGAATTTTGAAAATTCTTTAACCACAGAAATTGATGTACAAGAAAATAATAATGGTGGTGTTATTAAAAATCATCATGATAATTTAAGAAAATTGCCAAAGAAAATTCAAACAATTTTAAATAATAATCCTAGTTTGACATTATTTAAACAATTGAATTTTTATCAATATCAATTATCATGTTATCATAATATTATTCCTCAAGGTGAATTAATCAATAATCATTATAATAATTTATTAAATTTAAATTTATTGAAAAATTTTGAAAATTTACAAACTATTAATGAACAAGCCACTCAAGAACATGAATTGATTGAAAGAAAATCGAAGAATATTTTGAATCATAGAATGTCATTGTGTTCTTTATCAACCCCTACTAGTAATAATGATCATATGGGAAGACAATTACAATCAAGCTCAAGAAGAAATAGTAGTATATTTGAACGACCAAATCGTACTGAAGAAGATGATGATTATGATGGATATGAAGATGATGACGCTGATCAAGTCAGTTTATCATTGAATGAATTGATTAATCAAGATGAAGATATTTTGATTCATAGTTTAAAACATCAACAACAACGGAAATTATATCATCAAAATAACACCAACAACAACAATGTTATCCCCACTTTTATTGATAAATTATCAATTTGGAAAAATAAACTTTTAGCATCCGCAACAGGTAATACAACCAACTCAAAAAAAACACATAATGCTAATAAAGCTTATGAAAATCCATTTTTCCTTGCTAACGAAGAGGAAGATGAATTTTATGAAGTTCCATTAGACCCATATACTAAATTATTATCACTATATCATCATCATCATCAAAACCAAAGTCAAGGACAAGGCCATGGACTACTTCTTGGTCAAAAAGGTTCTGATTCCAATTATTATTATTCAACCTATGATTCAATCAATGAAGAACCTCAACCACAACAATCATATTTGAAAAGAAATGATTATCAATTATTTTATGAATTCAATTATGATCAAACCTTATCATATGTTTATTTCACTTTGAATATCATTTCATTATTTTTATCAGGAATTCAATTAGGTATATTCATGTCAATTCTTCAAAAACCTGATCTTAGTGGTGGTAATGATATTGATTATCAATTTTTAATTCGTGATAATATTGGATTAATTGTTATATTAACGTTAGGTATTATAACAAGTTTAATATTTGGATTGATTAGTGTCAATTTATTAATTCAACGATTTAATCAACCTCCTTTGTTTCATGTATTGATTGTTTGGGGTGGATTATTGATTAATTTGATTTGTTGTGTTTGGAGTGGAGTTTTATTAATTGGATGTCTATAATGCATTTCCACAGCCACCTCCTTGTTATCCTTTTTTCAATTCATGATTAATTGGTTTCTAGTTTTCTTTTAATGATAATGCTTTTTTTAATCTTATATATAGAATAATTACATTATCCATTGATGGTTGATGTTTGTATAGTTCTATATTAAGGACATTCTAATTTATTAATATATTTATTTATTTATTTATTTACATATTTACCAAATCTTTTGTGTCTCTGATGTCTTTTATTATTCGTTAAAAAAATCGTTGGGATAAAATTTGGGGTGCAAAAAAAAAATATTTCTCCCGGGAGTGAGTCGAACACCCGATCCTTAGATCGCAATTAAGGAACTGTTCTTTGGAACAGCGGTTGTTAATCAGTTACAGTCTAATGCTTTACCAACTAAGCTACCGAGAGATAATTGCTGACATCGGAAAAATTTGGGATTTTCTAACCATATTCAAATAGATCCACCAATTTATATAATTATCCTTTTATTGTTGGTATTTATGTATTGCCTAGCATTAGTAAACCTATAAATTTGAATAAATAATATTAGAGAGCTTATTGATAACTGAATAGTAAATGATGTAGATGTATGAATTGGAGGATCATGATTTATTTATTTATTTTTTTATTCAATTTCTATAGAGGTTTCTATTTTAGTAAGATTTGGTATAAAAAAATGATTGAAAAAATGAGCTCTGGCCAACAATTCTACCAACTTCAACCAACTCCTCAAGTTTTATACAAATCTTTTTCAAAATCTCAGTTAATTTTCAGCTCATTCATATTGTTATTGCCCAATGAATTACAAACCTTATAGTTGAGTTAGAAGCAATGCACCACAGTTTGTAGACATTAGTAGTTGTTGGTGGTTAGTCTTACAAGTTAAAACGATCAAGTCGTGTGAAGTCGACAGAAATACACACACAGAGAAAAAAAATTGAAAGGAAAAAAAAAAATTCCAACAAAAATTTTTCTATTTACAAAGCAGTCGTTGGACTTCAATTTCCATATCCCACTGATTTTTCAACCAAAGTACAAACAATTATGGAATCACCATTAGCTACTACATTAGGTACTCGAATGAGTGCTTATTTAATCACATCAAATGATTTCAAAAAACAACGACAAAAAATCAATAAACAAATCAAAAATTTACGTCATGAATTGAATTTAATTAATCATGATAGTAAAAAATATAAAGTTGTCAAATTCACTAAAGATCAATATCAATCAAATAAAAATTATGGATTAATTTATTTATTATTAGCAGAAAGAGATTTTTTGTATGGATTAGAAATGAAAAATATTTTAGAAATTGATGATATTAAACTGAAACTGAAACTGAAACTGAACCTGAACCTGAAACTACACAAGAATTATAAAAAATTATTAATTACGAAATTTAAACGATCATTGATACATGCTAAAGAATTATTAGATTTAACTAATGAGGAATCAATTAATGATATTAAAGTAGAATTATTTGTTTATACGGCATTAATTATTGGTCAATTATCAATTGTTAAAAAAAATTGGGAAAAAACCCTTCATGCTTTTTCAATAGCTAAATGTGGTTTAGATTATTTATACAACACACATAACAATAATAATAATAATAATAATAATAATGGTGAAGATGAAAACAATGATGATGATGAAGAAGAAGCTGATTCATTTAACAAAACATTATTTAATGAATTAATTGAAACATTAGTTGATCCATCATTAAATTTGGCTATTTCACAATTGGAAATTCATTCAACTACTGATTTGAAATCAATTGCTCGTAAACATTGTCATGATAATGAAGTACCTTATTTGACACCAGTTTTGAATTTAATTGATAGTAAATATACTACTACTGCTGAGAATATTGCTAATGAAGATAATTTTGAAATTTCTAAACAAGTCAATTGGAGAGATCATTCAGCATATATTTATAATGATGAAGTGGCATTAAAAATTTCTTATTTGAATAATAATATTCATTGGGATAAATCTAATGATATTAATCAATTTGACTCAATTATTACTCAATGGAATGAAATTTTATCATTGCATAAATCCGACACAGAAAGAAATCAAGATGATGATGATTTAGAACAAGTACAAAATCGTGCCATCTTATTGACGTATATTAATTATAATTTATTATTTACCACCTTGAAAAGAGATTTATTATTGATTGGACAATTAGCCAAAATTGATGATAATAAAGATATCATTAGATTATTCAATGGGATTCTTGTTATTGTTCAAAATTTAAAAGATTTACCAGGGGTTTATAATGATGAAGATTTATATGATTCATTAGATAATTTAGAAAAATTTTTCATTGCTCAAAAAAATCAAGTAATTGCTGAATCTTATCAATTTAATAGTCAATTTGCTGAACTGTTGAAAATTTATCAATTTATTAATCAAGAAATTTCCAATGCAACAACAACAACAAAACAAGGATCATCATCTTTTTATAAAACTGATTTCCCATTTAATATTAGTACAAATGAACAAATTGCTATTTTCAAAAATGATATCACCAAGAAAATATTACAAAATCAAATTAGTGCTCAATTTGAACAATCTAAAGTGATATCAAGTTCACCATATACTATTGAAAATTTGAATAAATATCCTAAAGGATTGACAACTATTATAAATTTAAACAAAATTGAACCAATGATGTGTAAACCAGTATTATTTGATGTTGCCTTTAATTATATTTCATATGATTCAACCAAACAAACCACCACCAATACCGCTACTACCACTCCAGTGGAAACTTCGTCCCCTGATGTTGATGAAACAATTGATAATGAAAATTCCAAAAAACGGGGATTCTTCGGTATATTTGGACGTCGTTAGAATAAGTAATATATGTATATATATCTTTAAATCTACATAAGTAATACTAGTAATATCATGTCAATTCTATTATTAATGTAATGCGTGTCTTTTATTTTGTTTACAAATTTTTCATTTTTCATTTTTCACAACACATCATCAACAAGAAAAAAAAATATTTCAATCCCAATTTGTTTGACATTCAAATTGATCTAATTAGTTTCAGTAGATTATAAACATCCTTGATCTGGACTTGTCCCTTCATATATAAACACTCAAATGACAACTCAGAAACAACACCAACAACAACACCACCTACAACTGGGACAAGAGAAAAATAAAGCATTGACATTGATAATATGTGTTTGTGGATTATATGGGACGTTTTTAACATGGTCAATTTTACAAGAACGTATAAATACAAAACCATATGGTGATAATAATGAATATTTCAAGGCACCAATAATTATAAATTTAATTCAAGCATTATTTGCATCAATAATTGGATTCATATATAATTATGTCACCACCACCACCACTTCCACAAAAACCACAACCAAAACCAAAACCAAAACCAATAGTAATCCATTTTCGATATTTTTCACTAATGGGAAACAAAATTGTAATGTTTTAAAATTTATGATTTTAATTTCAATTACTTCAAGTATTGCATCACCAATTGGGTATAAATCATTAAAACATTTAGATTATTTAGCTTATTTATTAGCTAAATCATGTAAATTAATCCCCGTAATGATTGTTCATTTTATATTTTATCAAACCAAATTCCCCAATTATAAATATTTAGTAGCTGGATTAGTCACATTAGGAGTTATTTTATTCACCATGGCTCATGTCACTACTAAAACCAAAATAAATGATGGTAATACCTTATTAGGATTGACATATTTAATTGGATCAATGATATTAGATGGATTAACTAATTCAACTCAAGATCAATTATTCAAATTACCTTTAGAAAATAAATTAACTAGTGGGAAATTAATGTCATTATTAAATTTATTCATATTTATTTGGACAAGTTTATATACTATTATTTTCCATAAATATGAAATTGATTATACCATTAATTTCATTAATAATTATCCAGAATTATTGATTGATATTATAGGATTTGCTATTTGTGGTGCAATTGGTCAAGTATTTATATTTATTATTCTTGAAAAATTCGATTCAATCATTTTAATAACTGCTACTGTAACCAGGAAAATGTTAAGTATGATACTTAGTGTGATTTTATTTGGTCATCATTTGAGTTGGGAACAATGGGTTGGTGTTGGGTTAGTATTTGGTGGTATTGGTTTAGAAGCTTTTATTAAATTTAAACAACAAAGTCAACAGAAGATGAAGATTAAATCAAAAGTAGCATAGAAAGCATGAAAAAAAGGATGAATCACTGTGGTTAATAGACTTGTTTTAGAATAGAATGATGTATTACCTTAGTTATATATATAGAATGGAGGTGTTGATTGATTTTAATAGATAAAATATTCTCATAAACACTGTTAGGTTGGCTGGCTGACTGGCTTGCTGACTTGCTTGCTGGCTGGCTGGTTGGTAGTTGGCTGCATTGTAAGGGTTGTTGTTGATAATTGGAATTGTAATGGAAATGTCAGATCAGTAACAAAGAGAGAGAAAGAAAAAAAAAACCAATCCTTTGGCGAGGGAGACGACAACAAATTAAAAACCCTATCATTATCTCTAACCCCCTACCCCTAGTTTCTTTATATGGCAGCAATACTATATAAATATCCCATGGCTACCAATAATAACAATAATAACGGCAACCCCATCCTCAGATCTTTGGAAACATCTTGTTGCTTTTTAGCAACTTTGTTTCCCAAAGTGTTTTGTACATTAGTTTTAACATGGTCATTATATGTTCTATTATTTATTATTCCAAATTATATCAAATCTTCGTTGAATTCCACAATATTAAATATAATTGGTATAACATTATATGTGCTATGTATTATCTCCTATTATAAAATCATTTTAATTGGACCTGGATCTCCATTAGATTATCCAGAATTAAGAATCAACGATTTGAATAGAATGATTAATGAAAATCCATATAATAATAATAACAATGATGAAGAACCAGGAGATTTACCACCAGAATCAATGATAATACATACCATGAAAGTTAATGGCAATCAAGGGTATAGGTATTGTACGAAATGTTCTGTATGGAAACCGGATAGATCTCATCATTGTTCATCATCAGGGAAATGTATATTAAAGATGGATCATTATTGTCCTTGGTTTTCCACTTGCATTGGGTTTCATAATTATAAATTTTTCATTCAATTCTTGAGTTATGTTGCCATTTATTGTTGGTTTTTATTTATTATTAGTGGTAAAATACTATATAATTTTATTACCGAGGGGTTATTTGAAGATGAAATCTTATCACTTAATTTAGTTGCTGTTTTGATTCTTTCATTTGCATTTGCTATTGCTGTTAGTGTATTTGCCATGTTTCTGATTTATTTATGTTGTAAAAATTTAACAACTATTGAGTTTCAAGAAAAACGTTGGAATTATCGTGGTCAAGCAAATGATGAAAGATTCAATTATGAATTTGATAATAATGGTAAACGTAAGAAAATAAATACAAATATTTTTGATTTAGGAATTATGGAAAATTGGAAACTGGTTATGGGTCCAAATTGGATAACTTGGATATTACCAATAACAGTTACTGTCACCGCCAATACAAAATCTATGATATCTCAAGATGAATTTAATAATGGAGTTAATTTTAAAGTTAATGAAGAAATATATGCCAAATATCTTCATAATGCAGAATTACAACAACAATTGAATCAACAATTGTCTAGTTATAAAGATAGATTAAGAAGAGAACGTCAAGCAAATATAGTGTAAGGAATATATACAGATCTATAGTTAAGGTAGTTTAATAGTAGTTGCTTATATAAACCAATTATAACTAAAACTTCTATTACTTCTAGATTTGAATTGAATGAAAAGTATTAGGATGTGGCGACTTTCAATCAACGCGTTGGCTCTTCTTTCTCACTAGTAAACAATTTTCTTCAAAGACCTCTCGCAAAAAATTGTCAACGAAATTTTTATCAACAAAAAGCCTACGCTTTCATTTCTCCACTATACAGATACACAGACACCAAACAACACAACAACTCAACCAAACTCGTCCACCATGTATACTGAACTTCCATTTGATGAATTGAAAGTTGATCCAAACCAAAAGAAACGTATTGCTTATTTCTATGATGCTGATATTGGGAATTATGCTTATGGGGCTGGTCATCCCATGAAACCTCATCGTATAAGAATGGCCCATTCATTAATTATGAATTATGGATTATATAAAAAAATGGAAATTTATCGAGCTAAACCAGCAACAAAACAAGAAATGTGTCAATTTCATACTGATGAATATATTGATTTTATTAGTCGAGTTAACCCAGATAATTTAGATTTATTTACTAAAGAACAAATTAAATTTAATGTTGGTGATGATTGTCCCGTTTTTGATGGATTATTTGAGTATTGTGGTATTAGTGGTGGTGGATCAATGGAAGGTGCCGCCAGATTGAATCGTGGTAAATGTGATATTGCCATCAATTACGCTGGTGGGTTACATCATGCGAAAAAATCTGAAGCTAGTGGATTTTGTTATTTGAATGATATTGTGTTGGGGATCATTGAATTATTACGTTACCATCCCAGAGTTTTATATATTGATATTGATGTTCATCATGGTGATGGTGTTGAAGAAGCATTTTATACTACTGATAGAGTAATGACTTGTTCTTTTCATAAATATGGTGAGTTTTTCCCTGGCACAGGTGAATTAAGAGATATTGGGGTTGGAAAGGGGAAATACCATTCGGTTAACGTTCCATTACGTGATGGGATTGATGATGCTACTTATAAATCAGTGTTTGAACCAGTAATATCGAAAATCATTGAATGGTATCAACCTTCAGCCATTGTTTTACAATGTGGAGGTGATTCCTTGAGTGGTGATAGATTAGGTTGTTTTAATTTATCAATGAATGGTCATGCTAATTGTATCAATTATGTTAAATCATTTAATATTCCAATGATGGTAGTTGGTGGAGGTGGTTATACTATGAGAAATGTGGCTCGTACTTGGGCGTATGAACTGGGATTATTAAATAATGTCAAATTACCCGATGAATTGCCTTATAATGAATATTATGAATATTATGGTCCTGATTATAAATTGGATGTTCGATCTTCTAATATGTTTAATCAGAATTCTCCAGAATTTTTAGATAAAATTTTGACTAATATTATTGCCAATTTGGAAAATACAAAGCATGCACCTTCAGTACAAATGAATGAAGTCCCTAATGATCCTGAAGATTTGGGCGATGTTGAAGAAGATACCGCTATGGCAATTGACACAAAGGGAGGCTCCGAAATGAGTCGAGATGCTCAAATACAACCAGATAATGAGTTTTATGAAGATGATGAAAAAGATAAGGGCGAGAAAGCTATAATTGATAATAAACATGAAGATCAAGACTCTATGCAAGTTGATAAAAGTGAAGAACCTGTGGTTGAACAAAAAGATAAACCACAAGACGAGAATAACGTTACCGGTGATAATATAGAAGAAGATCAACCGCAAGAAGTGAACCCAATTGAAGAGCAACCTTCAGTGGAAAAACTGGTAGTGGTGGTGGAAGACAAACTAGAAGAAGTGAAACCTGTTGAACAGAAAGTAGAGGAACCAAAAGAAGTGGTTGATAAACCAGAAGACAAACATGAAGATAAACCAGCAGAAACCCTTACAGAGACCACCACAGAACTGAAACCAGAGGATCAACCAATGGAAGATGCTGCAAAGTTGACTGAAGAAGAATTGAAAGAAATTGAAGAACTAAATAAAAGTTCATAAATAAAAGGATATTTAGATTGTTTGTGTTTTTATTTTTTTATGTATTGTATAATTAGATTTCAGCGTATTATTAGTGAGACTATAAGAATCATGTAAAGTGTGAGGGACTACTATTTCTTTAAGCCTGTGTTTTATGAATGAAATGAAGGAAGAAACATTCAGAACGGATATTCGCTTAGATTACTAAAATTATATTACAAACGAAGAAGTTAGATTTTGTGTTGATAAATTGAACAATTCATTTATGTTAACTCATTCAACTCACACCACTTTGATTTCTTCCCCCACTACTACTACTACCACCACCACGCCTCCCCCAATCCGCTTTACCGCCGCCCAATTAAATTCCCTTCGGAAAAAAAAAAAGGGGAGATAAAAAAAGCAGCGAAGCAAAAAAAATATATGAAGCAATAATAATATAAATACGACATACACAGACATATAATCTTAAGAGTTTCATATGTATATTTATATATCGTTTGATTTTTTTAATGTTTAAACATTTCTTTCATTCTCGTTCAGTTTGCTCACTAAATAACTTCCATCAATCTAATATATCTAGACTAATACATTTCAATTCATTACATACGATATCTAGATTAACCCCACGCTCATCGAAATTACTGATAATACGACCAATCATTGGCAAAGCCCAATTATCTTTGTCATCGTCAATAACAACAACGAAAAGTAGAACAACATCACCTAAAATGGCATTAACAGTTCAATCGTGTTCTCAATTACCTACGGGGAAATTACCTGAATATATTAAATCTTCAAAAAGCCGATTATATAACATTATATGGCTGTCATCATCTCCACCAACGAATATATACATTGCCAAAAAGCCTGGTGATGCTAGTGTTCGAGAAGCAATGATTGAATTTATAAATCATTTACATCAACAATATCCATCAATAAATGTTATTGTCAATCAAGAAGTTGCTGATGAATTAATGCATGAATTGAAATCCACCACCACCACCACCAAACAAGACAGTAAATCGATTCAAGAATTAATGGATCCATTAACCGATCACGTCATTTATACTGGTAAAAATGAAGATATTGTTGATAAAACCGAATTAATGATTACATTAGGAGGGGATGGGACAATTTTACATGGTGTTAGTTTATTTCTGAATGTTGTTGTCCCACCAATATTATCATTTGCTATGGGTACATTAGGATTTTTATTACCATTTGATTTCAAAAATTATAAACAAACATTTCGAGAAGTTTATGAAGGTAGAAGTAAAGCATTACATAGAAATCGATTGGAATGTCATGTTATAAGAAAACAAATAGGCAAATCAAATGATGATGATGCAGAACAAGAAGAAGAAAGAACAAATATTAAAAAATTGAAAACTAATGGGGAAACAAGCATACCAATGCCTACAAATGGGAGTAGTGATGATTCTAAAAAAATTAAAGAAATGATTCATGCTATGAATGATGTCACTATCCATCGTGGAAGTTCACCAAATTTGACATCATTAGATATTTATATTGATAATGAATTTTTCACTACTACTTTTGCTGATGGTGTTATATTTGCTACACCAACTGGGTCAACTGCATATTCACTATCATCGGGTGGATCGATAACTCATCCTTCTGTACCCTGTGTTTTATTAACTCCAATTTGTCCACGTTCCTTATCATTTAGACCATTGATCTTGCCTAGTCTGTCAGATATAATGATTAAATTATCTGAAAGTAATAGAAACCAAAGAATCGAATTGACTATAGATGGTATTACACAGCCTGATCTTCATCCTGGTGACGAAGTACATATCACTTCAGAAGTAGCTATTACATCATCAGGTGCCAGTAGTGCTGGCAGTAGTACTCATAGTGGAAGCAGCAGTACCAGTACCGGTACTAGTAGTAGCAGCAGTAGTGGTAGTGGAAGCAACAATAGTGGCAGTTATGGTGACAAGAATGGAATTTGGTGTGTTGCTACTAATCAAAATCAATGGTCAAAAGATTTGAATAGCTTATTGGGATTCAATAGTTCATTTAGAGATCAAAAGGGGAAGAAATTACACCTCTAAGATGTTTTTGAAAGTATATCTTGTATTAAATAGATTTGCAATTCCAATACACAACAGCTAGTTGTGGCATGACGCTTTTTTAGTTTTCTTGTAGTAGGGGAAGTTGTTTCTGTTGCCAAAACAAAAAAAGAGTTGTAAACATACACTGACAACCGTGTTGCCAAAATAGAATCAACAATCTTTCCTTTTTATTTCTAAGATCCAGAGTATTACAGCCTACATTATTTTGAGGTCAATTAGTAATGTCGCTGAAAAGTAACAGAATGGAATTAACAAAATCAAAAATTAGAGGTGTGCCTATGAATTTTCTTACTTGTACTTTGGTATGAGTTAATTTGCAGTCCCGTCAAATAGTCTGTCACTGGTTATAGCATGCAAGTACCTTATTAATAAATCCTGCAAGCACCAACTATAGGCTAAATAATAATTTATTCAACAAATTGATGTTTGGCCATTACACAAGTAGAATACGACTATACGTGAAGTTTATCACGGGACCTACTAATTTAGAGTTGGTTCGCGGAAAAAAAAATAATACAATAGAATGCTAAATAAAAAGGTGGCACCACGTTCAAATTTACGAGATCAAGACCAACCTATTCACAAAACCACAGAAGAATAACTTCCGTAGTTTTCGGGATAACAACATACCAATTGCGAGGAAAACAGTCAAAATCAATTTGAAAACCACTAAGGTTGTGACTTATCAACTGAATTAATATGGTAAACATATCAAATCCATCTTTATTCCACTTTAAATTTAACTTCTAATTGAGTTCGAATCTTAAGGAAACATCTGCAACGCAGTGCGAGAAAAAAATGAGAAAAAATTTCTTAGAACACCTTGTCAAACATACTCATGGGAAAAAAAGAGTTTCAAAGTTTCAAAAACAGGGAATTAACAAATCGGCTCAGATTGCAAAGAATCAGAAGAGAGCAATATCTTCTTAACTGCCCTTGATTTTAAAAATTAATGTTGTTGATTAATAAGGACGAAAAGAAAGCAAAAAGAAAAAAGAAAAAAGTACAATGCCCTATTATGGAGAATTGGGAATGTATTGTTCTCTATCAACAATTGGTTAGTTCTTGTGATTGTGACAAATAATAGTTATCTACAATTTCTCGTCAAATAAGATTCAATTTCTGTTGTTATGAAAGAAACTTTGTTTTTATCTTTTGCCCTTTCACCCTCTCCTGGTGCTCTAGGGCTTTGTTGAGAATTAAATTTTCGAAATCAGAAGTTGGTTTACACCCCCTCCTTTCATGTAACAGTAGTAGTAAAGCTGCTGGTTGTTCAGTTGTCTTCTGTTCTCAACAAGTCCACATTCATAAATGCTTACCTCCGCCCTATATGTGGCCGAGCTTTTCCGGGTGGGAAAAAAATTAATTGAAACTCTATTTTTAAAATGGCATACCAATTGACATATTCATTGTGAAAGTCATACTATACAAAGGTATTAACATAGGTTATGGTTTTTACCAATATTATCATTAAAAAATATAATGAACAAACTTACTATAAGTTTTGATTAACGATAAAATTATTCGTGACAGGTGTAAATTTGCCTATGGGTGCAATTGAATAAGAGGGTGAAAAAAAAAAATTTGCGTGTACCGAGAAGTGAGTGACTCAAAACAATTAGAATTTGAAGATGAAAAATAAAAATTCTGGATTCATAGAAAAAGAAGAGTAGACAACTTTACACCCGGGGTGCAAAAACTTGGTATCCAGATGATGATGATTATTGTTGGATTGTTGTTCCTTTTTTTTTTCTTTTCTTATTTTTGCGTTGATCAAACAGAAATTGCCACAAAAACAAAAATATTCATATCATATCAGAAAAAAAAGAGAACAAGCAACACATTCACACCCCCTATTTGTTTGTTTGCACCCCCTATTTCAAGAAAATGATGATGAACGAATAATAATAATCACAAAATAATAATTATTAGCTTTTGTCTCTCTGATTGCTTTTTTTTTTATTTTTTTGCCTTCCAATTTGCCAGGTGAGTTAATTTGAGTGAGTGGGTAAGAGAGTGGACGAATGGGGGTAAAACTACAATTCCAAGTGACATGACCAATCAAAGAGTGTGGACAAATCAGCAAATCGTTGTGATTTTCTGTCAATGTTAATTCCTAAACTGGTCTTCTTACCGAATTCTTTTAAGCCATGGTTTGTCATTTTGTCATTTTTCCTATCCTGCGTCCAATTTGTCCTTCCTTCTCCTCCTCCTCCTTCCATCTTGCATTTCTTGTCTGATTTTCTACGTCTCGGTGTTTCCTCTCTTTTTTTTTTTTTTGTTTTGTTTTTTTTTTCTTCTCTGCCCCATAAAATTCAAATTCAGTTCTCAATTTTCAATCTAACCGTATAATAGAGCATTTTTTTTTCTTCCCTTTCTTTTTCTAATCACGCACGTCACATTTAATTTTCCCACCCCAATTTCCCTTCCCAACAGTTTAAATAACACAACCACCTGACAAGAACAATTATAACGGAAGACACAGAAAGACAAAGAGAGAGCGAGAAGAAACTAAAAACTAAAAACTAAAAATAAAATTATCCCCAAAAATTTCACCAAACCAAATTAAACACATACACACACACCACAAAGTAAAAAAACTTTCAACAAAACAAAACAAAACAAAACAAGACAAGACAAGACAGAAAACTTGAATTTGAATTTGAACTGAAAGAACAAAACAAAAAAATAAAGAAAAGGAGAAAAGAAAAAAAAATTTATCCCTGTTGTCCACTTCTTTTTTTTATTTATTTATTTTCTTTTATTTTAATTTAGTTTCAAATCAATCATCAATCACATTCAACAAAAAACCTATCAACAAAAGTTAACTCAAGTTAAGCAATAAGTAATAAATTGGAAAAAGTCACAGAGTTGGTTTACTTAATTCATTCAATCCGTTCCCATTTCCATTTCCATTTCCAATTATTAAACACACTACATTGTACACAAATTAGAACTGAAAAAAAAAGAGATTTCTAACAATACTCAAAATTTTTAGACAGTTGTAGCGTTACCACTTATAACATTGAACTTTTTTTTAACAAATTCCCCCACTGTTGATTTTTTTTTTCCCTGGACTTTCAACGAGAAGAAGAAGAAAATAAAAAACAATCTACCTTTCACCAGCTCAACTATTCATTTCTTTATTTGAATTGTATTATCTCATTATTGAATTGTTGTATTTCTGTTTTGATATACATTTTTGAAACAAAACAGGTCAAAACCCCCTTTTTTTGGTAGCTGTTACGACTAATTTTTTTTCATTAACAAAGATCCGGAAAGATGTATGCGACAGCCCATACAATTAAACAACAACAACAACAACAACAACAACATCCACCACCACCTTTAAACGGTGGACTACATGCAAGTGGGGCTCCTCCAAATTCCCATGAAGCAGCAGCTATTGCTCAGCAACAACAACAACAGCAGCAACACCACAATGGTCCTGGTATGATTGTTGCCGCAGCTGCAGCTTCTGCTAACCAACAAGCTGTCCAAGCCAGAGCCCAACAACAACAACAGCAGCAACAACAGCGATTACCTAGTTCAGCTGCTCTTAATGAAACTACAGTATCAACTTGGTTAGCCATTGGTTCATTAGCCGAGAGTTTAGGTGACATTGAACGTGCGACAGCTTCTTACAATTCCGCTTTGAGACATTCACCAAATAACCCAGATATTTTAGTCAAAATAGCAAATACATACCGTTCAAAAGATCAGTTTCTTAAGGCTGCTGAATTGTATGAACAAGCTCTTAATTTCCATGTTGAGAATGGTGAAACTTGGGGATTATTGGGTCATTGTTACTTGATGTTGGATAATTTGCAAAGAGCTTATGCTGCTTATCAACGTGCATTGTTTTACTTGGAAAACCCTAACGTTCCAAAATTGTGGCACGGAATTGGTATTTTATATGACAGATATGGCTCATTAGAATATGCTGAAGAAGCCTTTGTGAGAGTTTTGGATTTGGATCCAAATTTCGACAAGGCTAATGAAATTTATTTCCGTTTAGGGATCATTTATAAGCATCAAGGTAAACTACAACCAGCATTAGAATGTTTCCAATACATTTTGAATAATCCACCACACCCATTAACTCAACCAGATGTTTGGTTTCAAATTGGTTCAGTGTATGAACAACAAAAGGATTGGAATGGTGCTAAGGATGCTTATGAAAAAGTGTTACAGATTAATCCTCATCACGCTAAAGTTTTGCAACAATTGGGATGTCTTTATTCCCAAGCAGAATCAAATCCATCAACACCAGCTAATGGTGCTGCACCACCACATAAGCCATTCCAACAAGATTTGACCATTGCTTTAAAATATTTGAAACAATCTTTGGAAGTTGATCAAAGTGATGCTCATTCATGGTACTATTTGGGTAGAGTAGAAATGATTAGAGGTGATTTCACTGCTGCTTATGAAGCTTTCCAACAAGCTGTCAATCGAGATGCAAGAAACCCAACTTTCTGGTGTTCAATTGGTGTTTTGTACTATCAAATAAGCCAATATCGTGATGCATTGGATGCTTATACCAGAGCCATTAGATTAAATCCTTATATCAGTGAAGTATGGTATGATTTGGGGACTTTGTATGAGACTTGTAATAATCAAATTAGTGATGCATTGGATGCATATAGACAAGCAGAAAGATTGGATCCAAATAATCCTCATATAAAGGCAAGATTAGAACAATTGACAAAGTATCAACAAGAAGGTAATACTCACCCACCTCAACCACCGCCAAGTTCTCAACAACCTAGATTACCTCAAGGAATGGTTTTGGAAAGTACTCAACAACAACAGCAACAACAACCACCACCACCTCCACAACAACAACAACAACAACTTCAACACCAACTGCAACTGCAACCTCAACCACAGCAACCACCTCAAACCCAATCACAACCACTGTTACTTCAACACCAATCTTCATTGCCTCCTCAACAAATCCAACCATTACATCAACAAGCTGCAAAGCCTTTAGTGAATCAACAACAAAGTCCACCACCACCTCACTTGATGAACTTGGGACAACCGGGGCAACAACCACAACAATTGCCACCACATCTTCCACCACATACCCAGCAACCTTCTCAAATTCAAGAAAAGCCTCCAACTCAAGAACAACCACATTATCAACCACCTCCACCTCCACAACATCAACAGCAATCGCAATCGCAACCGCAACCTCCACACCAACCTCAACACACTCAAAATCAACTGCCTCAATTAGCTCAATTGCCACCACACCATTCTAATCCTCCAGCTAAGCCACATGGTGCACCTCAACAAAGAACTGGTTTACCGGATTTATTACACAACTCTGCTAATATCATATCAGCTCCATCACAAGTACCTCAACCACAACAACAATATCAACAACCACATATTGCACCTGTTAGACAAGAACAAGTTAACCATGTTCCTTCAATTTATCTGGCTCCTAGACCAACTGAGACAACACTTCCTCAAATCAACAACCCAAATGAGTCAACCACAACACAAGTTCCACAACTCAAAAAGGAGGAACCTAAACCAGAGGCTACTGTTTCTGCTCCAGTTCCTGAGGCTATTAAAGTTCAAGATCAAGTGACAATCCAGGAGTCAGCACCAGCAGCAGCAGCAGCAGTGTCAGCACCAGCTTCTGCTCCAGTTGGTGATATAAAAACAGATACTGTATCTACTACTACACCTGCTACTTCAACCACTGCAGATGCTGTGCCAGTATCTGTGTCTCAAGTTGGTGAAGCACCAAATGTTGTTCAAGAGAAGAAAGTTCCGGACACCGAGCAGATCGTTTCACAAGTTGAAAAACCCGTGGAGTCACAACCAGAAGTTACACCAGCTCCAACACCAGCTCCAGCTCTTGCAACAGCACCAACTGAACCTGCACCTACTGATAAGGACGTTGTAATGGCTCCAAGTAAAAGTGCAACACCTGTTCCTCAAAGTATTGTGGAACAGAACACCAGAGTATCTGAAGCTACAAAGGCACCAGAATCCAATGGTAAACATGATTTAGAAGACAAGAATGATGAAGAAAAAATTTTAAAGAGGCCAACTGTTGAAACGACTACTGAATCTGTACCAGTTAACCAACCTGTTGAGAAAGAAAATGAAAAAGTTGAGGTACCACCGCCACTGGAACAACCAAGTTCAGAAAAGAGAGAAAAAGAAGTCAACGGATCAATTAAGAAACCATTGGAAAATGAAAGTAAGGTTGATATTCCTCAATTCTCATCAAATATCACAGCTCAAAATGAAGAAGCAAAATCTGGAGAAGAAACTAAAAAAGATACAACCAAGACAAGTCCAGCAAAACAAGGGGAAGTTAAGGAAGTAATACCATCATCTACAGAAACTGTATCAAAACCAGATGTTGAAAAAGACAATAAAGAGAAAGACAAAGATGAAGATGAAGTGATGGCTGATGAAGATGACGTCAAAAAAGATGAAAATCCAGAACCTCCAATGAGAAAGATTGAAGAAGATGAAAATTATGATGATGAATAGAGATAAAGAAAAGTGGTGAAATTGTATATGATAGTTGAATATATATATATATTTGACGGGGTAGGGGGATGGGGGGGGGATGTATACAATTGTTGTTAACATTTATGGTGGTGGTGGTGTTGTTTTTTTTGTTGTATTAAATTGTTTATTATCGTGTTAATCCTTTTTTTTTTGTTTTGTATAAATTATGTATTTTATTTTACTTGATTTTATCTTATTTTATTTTATTTTAACTTATTTTATTTTATCTTATTTTATCATATTTTTTATATATAAATATATTGTTGTAAAAAGTTATGACTAATAAGACCCATTTATAACGTGTAGTAGTATAAATGTATCTTTTCAAAAATTGAAACCACCAGGAATATTAAAATCTGATTCATCAATTAATCCCAATTCAACAAGTCTATGCATTGTAAATGATTCATCACTATCATCAGTCACCAAATCCAATTCATCTTCATCATCGTTATCATCACCAGTAGTAGTGATATTATTAAGATCAGGAAATATATCATTATCAGCATTATTATTATTATTGTTGTTGTTGTTGTTGTTAGTACTGATAGAAATATTTTCTGGATGGAATATAGTTGAAGTTACATCTTTTAATATTTGACTATCTTGTGAATTTAAAGTTTCAATTTTTGACATTTGATAAACTTTTAATTTTGTTAAATATAAATTTATCAATTCTTTAATTATAGAAATCATTATTAATCCTAATAAATTACCAATTAAAATTTTCTTATCCATTGATAAACCAAAAACACCAATGTTGAGATTAATATTATTATTTGCAAGCCAAGATTTTGGATTGTTTAGTAAGAAGATTGGATATATGAATAATTCATTTAATTTTGAACTTAAAAATGGCCAAATTAAAGTAGTCAAACTTTTTATAATTATATTTTGAAAACTGTTGGTAATGGTATTAGTGTTGGTGTTATTGTTTGATGATAATGTTTGTGAATAATCATTTTTAAAACATGCAATAGTATATTTCCATTGAATTAATATTTTCAATTTTAAATATTTAAACCATCCATTTGTTGAATTTATTTTCTGTAAATATAAAACTTTACCATAAAGATATTTAATTATTGGTGATATCAATTTCACCAACCAACTATTAGTGGTAGTAGTGGTTCCGAAATATGAGTTTGAATTGGTTTTGATGAATTTTGAGAATTTTTTATCAATTTTCTTCATTATAATTGTATTCATCTTGTGATGTAATTTTTTCAAATCATTTAATTGATTATTTAAATCTTCCAAATTGTCAATTTCTTTACTAGTCAAACTATTAGCTATAGATCTTGGTCTAATTTTCATGATTAAATTAAAATATTGTCGATTAAAAATTAATCGATATATAAATATATCATAAATCCATCTCATGGGGATAATTAATGATATAATATTTCTTGAATCATACCAATTAATATCTTTAAATAAATTCTTCCAATTAAAAATATTCAAAATATTTGATGGAGTTTTAATGACATTTAAAATTTGATGAGAAATATTTTTAATTAATGATTTTAATAATTTATGATCACCAATTGATGATATATAACTTAATAACATTGTTTCTGTCAATAAAGAATTCACTTTATTGTCTTGTTCTTTCCCAATGAAACAATTTAAAATTGATGAAGAACGAGCTCGATACATTACAATTGGTAATACTGGAATTCGAGAAAATTTAAAAGGATCAATTAATCCTTGAATTAATCCTTGTTCTAAATTATCAACAACATAAGAAGAAGCATCATCATCACCACCGCCACCACCTCCAACACCACCACCACTATTGGTGTTGCCAAATAATATTTTACTTAAAGTTTGATAACTTGAATGAGTATGTAATGAAGATTTTTTAGTTAAAATCCGTATTAATATTGGTGATGGAATTATACAATCCATCATTTTTAATCCACAAGTAGTTAATCCAATGTATCCCATTGATAAAATCCCCGTTAATGCCGATGTAATCCCAACAAATACTCCACCATATTGAACCATTCGAGAAATTATGGTTTTCATCGATGAATGTAAGGCTAATATTGGTGATCGACTCATGGAAAATATTATATCTCGTTTACATTGTGGACATGGTGCTAATATATAAACAAGATATTCATTACTTGGTTTAAAATCATGATTAGGAGAAGAGCCATGATGAGGAGGAGAAGAAACATTTGACAACGACGATGATGATGCACGACGACTAATTGGGAATCCACCAGGTATAGTAACATCAGTATTATTATCACTATTGTTGGTGTTGTTGTTGTGGTGGTGGTGGTTGTTAATTTCTATTTCATTAGTATTGGCCCCTGCAGCTGTCATAGTACTTAACCAATTCAGTAATGCTTGAGTAGATAAATTTATTTCAATACGAGTAGTAGTAGTAGCAGTAGTAGCAGTAGTAGCAGTAGTAGCAGTAGTATTTTGGTCCATCCCTGTTGTTGGTGTTATTCCTACACCTAAATCATCAAAATTTTCTTCATGATTAATATTAGATTCATTTAGAGAACCGTTGTTGTTGTTGTTGTTGTTGTTGTTGTTATTATTATTTCTTGAAATGGGTCTTCTTGATGTCGATTGACGATGAGCACGAATTATATGTAATTTATCAGCAGGAACAGAATTAAACCAATCTAATAAACATTTTCTATGAGTAATTATTGAACAAGTTGAACAAGGAGAAATTAAATCTTTAGCATCATCAATAGTACCAAATGGAGGAATATCAGTATCTGAACCTAAACAAAGACTACAAATTTTGCTAGATGAGGAGGAGGAGGAGAAGGAAGAAGTGAATGATTCAGTATCTGTATCAATATCGGTATCTATATTTGACATGATCTAATAATGAAGAGGTGTTTTCAAATAGAACAAGAAGAAGAAGAAGAAAAAGAGGTTTATTCTTTTTCCACCATCCCCCCCAGACAAAAATTGAATTTGTTGAAAATAAATTTGTTTTTTGCCAGAGCGTGCGTTTTTTCAATTATGGGGTGAAGAGAGAAAAGGAGACGAGACTAAGCAATAATGATTAAATGTTGGAGGAAATCTTAATAGAAGAAAACCCCACCATACTAAAATATAAAGGGGAAATACAGAAACAACCTTACTAGAGAGTATATATTCTTTCATGAATTGTATATATATATATATATATGTAGTGAGGGTAGGTTATTATGTAGCTTATTACAATTGTTGGGCAAGTTCTAAACCTTTAGCAAAATGATACAATCTAGCATCTATAGTACAATTTTCTTTTTCACAAATTTCTTCTAATGAATGTAATAAATTATTTAAAGGTAAAGTAAAAGTGATTATAAATTCACCTGGTTCTAATTTTGGTTGTGGTGATTGATTTTTAGGATCATTTAAATCAACATCAACATAAGCTAATACCATATTGGCATTAGTTAATCCCGGATCACTAAATATAGGAATTGATTGAGATTTGAACGTTCCATAATAACCGGTTTCTTCAATTAATTCTCTTATAGCTGTAGATTCTATTGATTCATTAGGATCAATTAATCCTGCTGGTAATTCAATGACTACTTGTTCAGTTGGTGGACGGAATTGTTTAACAAGCACTATTTCTTTAGAATCGTTTGCATGATTATGTAAGATTGATACAATTGATACAGCATCTATATTAGTTGTAGTTGATCTTGTTGTTCTAATGGCCATTTCCCATACTCGAGAATTACCATTAGGGTCATCATAATTGATTTTTTTGGTTTGAATCCATTTCCCATTAGTTAAAGGTTCAATTGACGTTACTTTAGCTTTAAATGGTGAGTTCTTAATTGGTGTAGAGGCCGACATGAAACGTTTAATTAAGGTTGTTGTTGTTGTTGTTGTTGTTGTGGGTTTGAATAATTGTTTAAACATTTATTGGGAAAACAAGCAGAATTCTTGTTCTAAACTACGAGGAGGGAGCAAACAACAAGAACGAAATCAGCAAAAAAATTGTTGTTGATTGTGTTTATTACCAAAAAAATATTTCCAACCTTTTTACCACTGGATTCATCATCATCATCGTCATCATCATCATCAACATCAACTATATCTTTAACACATAGATAACCCCATTCCAACTAATTTAAAAGATTATATCTACCTTATTTTTTTTTTTTTCAATCTATCACTCAATAAAGAATTACATATTTTAACATTTAACAGTTACCGAAAACCATCCAGTACGGTACACCAATCATGTCAACCAATAACAGCACTCAACAACAAGATGAATTAGATCAAATCAAATCGAAAATTCAAGATAATTTAATCTCATCAGGAAATTATGATATAATAAATAAACAATTAAAATTACAATTATATGAAAGTGGATGGTATGATAAAGTATCACAAATTGCATCAAGAGAATTAATGGATCATCAACAAGAAGTCAATTCTAGTAATAGTAATAGTAGTAATAGTAATAAGAAGAATGAATTAACATTTGATCAATTATTTGCTTTTGTTAAACCGAAAGCTGAAGAATTGGTGCCTAATGAAGTTAAACAAGATATTTTGAATCGAATAACTAAATATTTAGATGATATAATACAATAATGGTAAAAAGAGAGAAATTGAAAAAAATTGGGGAAGGACTAGGGGAAGAAGTTAAAAATAATGATAGATAGATAATTTTAAGGGTGTTAGTAGGTTTAATAATAGTAATTTTGTTTGAAGTAAATTAATAATTTAATAAATGATTTACTACTACTACTACTACTACTACTATTAACTATATAGGAGTTCAATATTAGTATTTATTTATTAATTAATTAATTAATTAATTAGTGTAAAAAAAAAAGGTTCAATGTCGTAAAAGTAAAAAGTAAATGATATAGATGATGTCGTGTAGATATAATCCAATGCGACATTTATCTAGTTGTTAATTAGTTAGTTAGGAGACAGCCAATCAATCTCATTATTTTTTTGCTTAGACAGAAGACAGAAGACAGAATACACACCGCCCTCAAAAAAAAATACTTCTTGCCTGCCGCCCTTCTCTTTCTCTCTTAAATTAATCCAATAGAAAATTTTTTGTTTTCCAATTTCTTTCATTGGCTTTTTTCTGGTATTTAATTGAAAGAAGAAGAACTGCAAGACTTACAATCACATCTACCATCCAATTCATACAGTATATAAACATTAGGAGGACTTATATATATATTTATTCATTCATTCACAAAAAACAAAAGGTTTTTCTTTTACAATAACTAGAACCATATTTTTTTAATATTTATTCCCATTTGACATAATCAAATAAATTCAAACTACATACACAACAAATCATACACATATATATATATATACCTATCATTATGTATTCATTATCCAAAAGAACATTGTTTCAACAATTAAACAAAAGAATTTCATCCACTACCACATCTTCTACTATTATACCATTATCATCATTATCATCATCTAGTCATATATCTACACGTCGTTATGTATCTACTAAAGAATTAACACCACAAACTTTACCTACTGATTTCCCTTTAATGTCAGAGAAAAAGGCCACTAATGCTGCTGATTATGTATTAACTTCATTAGATATGATTGCTAATTGGGCGAGAAAATCCTCATTTTGGCCCGTTACTTTTGGTTTAGCTTGTTGTGCTGTTGAAATGATGCATGTATCAGCACCAAGATATGATCAAGATAGATTAGGGATTATTTTTAGAGCTTCACCACGTCAATCAGATATTATGATTGTTGCTGGGACTTTAACTAATAAAATGGCACCAGCTTTAAGACAAGTTTATGATCAAATGCCCGATCCAAAATGGGTTATATCTATGGGATCATGTGCTAATGGTGGAGGGTATTATCATTATTCTTATTCTGTCGTTAGAGGTTGTGATAGAGTTATCCCCGTTGATATATATGTTCCTGGTTGTCCTCCAACTGCTGAAGCTTTGATGTATGGTGTTTTCCAATTACAAAAAAAAATGATGAAAACTAGAATCACCAGATTATGGTACAGAAGTTAAGAAGAAGACTTGTTTTTGTTGGCATTTTGTTGGCATTTTGTTAGCATTTTGTTATTTGTATATTAGTTAGTTGAAAAAAAAAAAAAAAATTTGGTGAATTATATATACATTCTCCCCTATTTTTTTGTATAGGTTTTTTAATATAATCATTTACAGTTTATTATAAAACAATAGTAGAGAATCAGGATAAGATGAATATAAATTAACTTCTTTATGTTTTGCTTTTTCACTATTGCCAAATATTTATTAAAATGCAATTATAACAAGTAATATATATATATATATATATATATTATACAAAGAATAAACCAATCAACCTATTAATCAAACCAACTAACCTATTAATTGATTATGAAAAAATTTTTAAAACAACTACCCAGCCTCCTTTAATATATTCAACAATTTTTTTACTAATACTAGTCAAATAATTCATTTCTTTATTGAAATCACCACCGTCACCACCACCGCCACCACCACCACCACCAGGACAAGAAGTACTAACATCTGGAATAATTGAGGATGTTTGGGGTAACAATTTTTCAACCATTGATACCATACCAAAGGCAATACCCATACCTAAACCTAATCCAATTGAAAATCCAAATAAAAGACTCCAATTATCAATAAATATTACCCCTAATGGGTCATGATAAGAATACGAATAATATCCATGATCATTATTCAACTTGTCGTTATCCCAAATTTGTCTCTCAATTTCTTTATTACTATCATCAATATCATCATTCACCATTAATACCATATCTGTATTAGTTGTGGTATTAGTGGGTGTAGCAGTTTTGGCCATTGTATGAGGATGAGGATCTCTTTTTGTAAGAGCAGTATCTAAATTAGAATATTGTATATCAGCAATACCTTCCAAACATTGAATAATAAATGAATTAGCATTATTATTAGATAGAATAGTTATTTTTGGTTTATATTGTGATTTCATTGTCATTGTTGGCATAATAAGTTTATCTTCATCTGGTTCTTCTTCCTCTGGTTCTTCTTCCTCTGGTTCTTCTTCTTCTTCTTCTTCTTCTTCTTCTTCTTCTGATTCAAGTACTAAAGCATCACCAATATTATTATTATTATTATTGTTGTTGTTGTGAGGTAAATTACTATCTAAATCTAATTCTTCACCATCTGAAGATAAAATACTTTCAGGAACACGTATATCAATATTATGCCATGAACCAAAAGAAAAAGAAAATTCATCAGGGGTCATCATACGTGGTGGGGAAGTAGGTGGCTGTTGTGTGTGTGTGTGTGGATAATGTTGTGATGGAAGGCGTAATTCAGGATAATGATTTATTAGATCAAGTACCAGTTGTGGATGTGGATGTGGATGTGGATGTGATGGTGGAGGAGATGGAGAAGAAGGTTGAAGATTTCTTTTTGAAGTATTTGTAGTATTAGATCTTGTAGTTGATGTATTTAATGACATTTCTTGGAGGGGAGAAGGGAGAAGGGGAGAAGGGGGAGAAAGACAAGTGACGTTGTTGCAATAAATAAATAAAAAAGAAAGAAAGAAAGAAAGAAAGAAAGAGTAATGAAAATGATTTAAATATAGATAGATAGATAGATAGGTAGATAGATAAATGTAAAGTGACTTCAAATAATAAAACTAAAAAGTAAAAAAAGATAATAAAGTCAACTAATTAACAACAACCAACCAACAATAAACACAAGAGAGAGAAAAGAAATTAAAGTGAAAGGAAAGAGGGGAAAATTAAAAGAATGTACTCAAGAAGAAGAAGAAGAAGAAAGGAGGTGTGTTATATAATATAAGTTGTATATTAAGTAGTAGTAGTGTACATAGTGTTCTCTATAAATTGGTTTTGTTTTTTTTTTGGGTTATCAGTAAGACTGGAATGAATGAATGTGACCGATAAGGGGGGAAAGGGGGAAGGGGGGGGGAGAACTATACACTCCTCCACCACTCACTCAGTCAGTCAATCAGTAGCAGCCATAGTTACACAAAATTACACTGCCCCTCCCTTCCTCCTTTAACATTTTGCTTTAGTTGTTGTTATTTCCTCCTTAGACGTGTTTCCTAATCATATTACAGAGTAACAACAATAATAGATTACTACTACTACTACTACTACTACTATATATATATATACATGACATTGATGCATTAATAGGAGATTGTTTAATAATAATAACTGCATCCTTTTTTTTTTTTATCAATAACATCTTATCCGGCTCGGCATTTGATAATGCCACACACACACATATATATATATATTGTAGGTATTTCAACATTAAGTTGATTCAAGACAAACTGACCAATAGATTCTTTTATTGTATTGATGCTAGATATTGTCATTCTATAATTAAAACTTGTATATATATATATATATATATATATATCGTGTGAATTGAACTTTTTGGTGATAGTGTTGTTGTTGTCATTCAAGAAAATATAAACTAATTTGCAGTTTTTGTATACTTGTAATAATAATAATAATAATGTGTGATCCTTATAATAGCCACAATCAATACGATATTAAAAGATCTATTTTTAGTGATATTCTTCTCTACTATTCTGTATTATATGTTTTTATAAATGTATTAAAATACGTATTATCATCAATTTTACGATTAGTAAACCAAGTAACTATAAATTACTGTTCCAAAAATAGGATAATTACTTTAAAAATTTTGCAAAAATTTTACATCAAAAGAATCAATCAATCAATCAATCATTTAAAAAATCTCAATTCTACCAAATTGAATGTCCAATAATATCAATACTTACTTGATTATTTAATAGAAGGTGATAATATACCAAGAACTTAAACCCCCTCCCCCCCCCACACACACTACTACTACTATTTAATTATTTTTTTTTTTTTTCTGTTTCTGTTTTTGTTTCTGTTTCTGTTTTTGTTGATTTTCTTTTCTTTTCTTTTCATTCCTTCCTTATTCTTTATTCAACTACCCCCTGGCCCCGCCCTCCTCCTCAACAAGCAATTTACAAACCACTACTACTACTATCATTATTATGAATTGGAAAACTCCATCGAAAAAGATTTATGACTCTGCTGATTTAAAAAATTTTGAAAAATCAATTGCTTTTGAAAAATTACAAAAAACATTACAACAAATTATTTTATCAGTGGAAAATCATAAAATCCCTCCAGGTATATTAAATGTTGATATAGTTACTCGACCAGGTCGAATAGGATCAATACCATTACCATCATTAATAGAACCTACCACTACCACTACCACAAGAGAAAACAAAATTGGCCCATCAAATGGGAATGTTGAAATATTGATTGAATTATTCCAATATCTTAATAAACTAATAGATGAAACTCCACCTTTAAAAGGACCAACTAGATTTGGGAATTTTGCTTGTAGAGATTGGCATGATAAAATTGATATAATTCCCATACTTAAAAAATTCAAATTCCCGCAAGAATTAAGTAGTAGTAATAATAGTAGCAGCAAATCTAATATTGATGGATTTTTATTAGAATCAAGTTATTATTTACTAAATTCATTTGGTTCAAAAATAAGATTAGATTATGGTACTGGACATGAATTATCATTTCTTGCCTTTATTGGATCATTAATAGAATTTAAAATATTAAATCATCCCACTACAACAGAAGAAATCAATGGTAAAGAAATTCTTATTATATTTGCCAATTATTATGATCTTGTTAGAAGATTAATATTGGTATATAATTTAGAACCAGCAGGATCTCATGGAGTTTGGGGATTAGATGATCATTTCCATTTAATATATATATTGGGAGCATCACAATTCATTAATGATAAATTAGCTCCAATAGTACAACGATCCCTTTCAAGTCAAGTGATTAATTCTTGTAAATTGACGAATTTTTATATTAATGCCATTGCATTTATTTTCCGATTGAAAACTGGTCCATTTAATGAACATTCCCCCATTATATTTGATATTCATAATAAAGTATTTTCATGGACAAAAGTAAGACAAGGGTTAATAAAAATGTATATGGTTGAAGTATTTAATAAATTCCCCGTATTACAACATTTTTGGTGTGGTGAAGTTTTATACCCTTGGAAAGATCATCAAGGGAATGATTTACCTGTCAATGAAAAAGAGGAAACGGAGTTAGATAAGCCGCCCGAAACTACTTTGAATTCCACAACTACAACTACAACTACAACAAAAGTATCAAGTTCAACATCAAAAATACCATTTACTCCAGCTCCATGGGCAAATACTACTACCACTCATGCAGTACCCCGTAATACCCGTAATACTCGTAATCCCCGGAGCTAAAACGGTTTTCATCCCCCAAAAAATCAAGAGAATGTCCATTGTTTAGCAAAATGCTCAAACTAATCATAATCAGTTGAAATTTTTTTTGGGGAGGGGGGAGGGAGGAGTGGAGTTAATTTGTGTTCAGTATATAGTAAAGTTTATAAGTTTGTATTTAATTTTGCAACCCTTAATATACATGTTTCAGTTTGACAGACAGAAGAAGAAGAAGAAGAAGAAGAAGAAGTTCACACTCACACACATTATCTGTTTTTTTTTTTTGCTAGAGTATGCACTACTTTTTTTTATTCTCTCGCTTTGAGTTGAGTTGAGTTGAGTTGAATTAGCTTAACTTAACTTAACTTTACTTAACTTAACTTAACTATGACCTGACCTGATCTGACCTATAACATTCTCAACAGAAAAAAACTAACGTCACACTATTTTTGCTCTATCTATATCTAATGATCACCTTAAAAATAATACTACTACTAACATTATTCTCTATTTCATTTGCTCTCTCCTCCCCCCCCCCTTTTTCTTAATCTAATTTACTTACTCTTCTTCGTCAATTTACACACGCACACACACATACACATACACACAGATATTACCCATCTTTTAACAGAATCACAAAAAAAAAAATCTTTAAAACATTTACTATTCCCACTTTGTCCTTAAACGTCGCCCCCTCCCCGAAAAAAAAAAAAAACTTATAATTTAACACTACTTTCTTTCTTTCTTTCTTCTCCTTATACTTATTTAACAACACTTTTAATCAATAATGGCAAGAACAAAACAAACAGCAAGAAAATCTACTGGTGGTAAAGCACCAAGAAAACAATTAGCTTCTAAAGCAGCCAGAAAATCCGCCCCAGTTTCCGGTGGTGTCAAAAAACCTCATAGATATAAGCCAGGTACCGTTGCCTTGAGAGAAATTCGTAGATTTCAAAAATCAACAGAATTATTAATTAGAAAATTACCATTTCAAAGATTAGTTCGAGAAATTGCTCAAGATTTTAAATCAGATTTAAGATTTCAATCTTCTGCTATTGGTGCTTTACAAGAAGCTGTTGAAGCTTATTTAGTGGGATTATTTGAAGATACTAATTTATGTGCTATTCATGCTAAAAGAGTTACTATTCAAAAGAAAGATATGCAATTAGCTAGAAGATTAAGAGGTGAAAGATCTTAAGACAGGATAAGATAGGATAGGATAGGATAGATTAGGACAAATTATTGTTTGATGTTATTAAGTTTAGGTTTAGGTTTAAATTGATCTTTTTTTTTTTTTGCTTTTATGAGGATTGATGGATCGATTGATAGGTGATGGTGATGATGATGATGATGATGATGATGGCTATGGCGGTTATAAGATTATATTTCTAATTAGGTGGCAATGATTAGTTTTCCTTCTTTCTTCTTTCTTCTTTCTTCTTTGTTCTTTCTTCCTTTTATTTGTTTTTTTCTTTATTTATGTGATTTTGTTTCAATCTTTATTCTTTTTTTATTGGATTTTGTCTTTTTTTTTATATATAGCTTTTTAAGAAATATATCTTTGTTTTAATTATAATCTTGAAGTCCCCCGAGTTGATAATCATAAGGAAAAATATTAAAAAGTAGAATAATAAATTACTGAAATTGCAAATGAGTGATGATATATTGCACTATTTCTATGAATTTGACGAAGAATAATCTACTCAAAACTTCTATATATATGTAAAACATCAAACGAAATGATAATAAAGAATCAAATATATAATATATATATATAGAAATGATAATACTACTTAAGATAAACAATAACATTAAATAAACAGTTAAAAACGGAAAAAAAAAATACAAATATATAAAAAAACGAAATCATTGCAAAAAAATTAAATAAAAACCAACTAACTAACAAACAAACCAACCTTATCCTACTTCTCATTTTCCCCTAAATCTTTTTTAAAAAAAGCAAAACATCACCAATAAATAAAACAAATAAAACAAATAAACAAAATAAACAAACATTTCAATAAATAAATAAATATATCAATGGAATCAATCAATCAATCAATTAATTAATGAAAAAAAACCAACCATCAAGAACGAATAAAAAGTCCAAAAAACATCAATAAAAAATTACTTTAATCTTGAAAATTCAATCATCTCCTAAAATTATATGCCATTAATGTGTGAATGTATAAGTGTATTTGTGAGAAAACAAATCAAAACCTTTAATAATAAATCATAAATTAATTCATGTCATGCCATGCCATGCCATGCCATGCCATTTTTTTACTCCGAATCATGAGTCAGTTTTACATTTTCATTTTCATTATCTTTAACTTCATCATCATCATCTTTGGTCTTTTTTCCTGTAGAATCATCACTTCCACTTCCTTGTTCATCTTTAGTCGTAGTCTTATCTCCTTCTTGATCATAATCATCATGTATTAATTGTTGATACAGTTGTTGACGTTGTTGTTGTTGACGTTGTTGTTGTTGTTGTTGTTGTTGTGTACTTGATACTCCATATGAACCAAACCCTGGATTCATCATATAACCATATTCTGCTCCATCGTCATTCCCATCATCTTGTTCAGAATTCAAATTCATCTTATCCATAGCTTGAGTTAAATCATCTTGTTCAACTTGATCATTATCACCATTATTACGACCACCATTGTTTGATAAAAATGATGATGAAGTAATACCTTGATTCAGATCTCCATTATGTCCACTACCACCACCACCAGAGGATTCTCTACCATCATCAGAAACAAAATGACTCTGATAAGGAATATTTTGATATTGAGGAATATGAGGAAGTATAGGTATATTCATATTCATATTCATATTCATACCATGAATTGGTGGTGGTAAATTCATTGCACTCATAGATGTTGATGGTGGTGGTGGTGGAGCAGGATGTACAACTGATGATGATGATGTTGGTGGTGGTGGGACAACTTGCCGATGTTGAAGTGGAATATTTGGTGGATATCCACCACTACCACCACCACCACCAGAAGCAGTAGCGGCGGCGGCGGCGGCGGCCGCAGCAGCAGCAATTGCACTAGCAGGATCCATACCCATAGATAATGCTGCTTGAACTTGTAATTGAGCTACTTGAGCTACTTGTTGTTGTTGTTGTTGTTGATATTTTTTATTACTAACAGATACTCTCCCCCAACTTAATCTAACTCTATTACCACCAATAACAAATCCTTGCATGGCCGCAATGGCTTCTTCTGCTTCTTCTCTATTGGAATATTTCACAAATCCACAATTTTTACCTGGAGGTATTTTAACTTGTTGTATTAATCCAAATGGTTTAAATAATGTATGCAAAGTTGGTTCAGAAACATCTGATGATAACCCTCCAACAAATACAGTAGTATTATTAGGATCAACAAATTGTTGTCCTTGTTGAAGATGTTGATGTTGATGTTGATGTTGAAGTTGAAGCTGATTCTGATATTGTGGTTGATGCTGAAATTGTTGTTGTCCTAACATTGGTTGTACTAGGTTAGGTGATTGTAATATATCTAAACTAAACCCTTCCAATTCTGGACCACCATAACCACCTCCTCCACTACCAGACGTTTGCCCATAATACCCATAAACAGGACTACCTCCAAGTTGACCATTGGGTCCCATGGGTGGCATAAACATTAATTCCGGAGGTACCGTTGGTGCACCTGTTTGTGGTAAAGGTGATAAATTGGGATCACCATCAAAATATTCTCCTCCTCCTATATGCATATTAGGTCCTCCACCATAACTTGAAAATACTGATTGATGATGATGTTGTTGTTGTTCTTGATGTTGTTGTTGTTCTTGATGTTGATGTTGATGTTGATGTTGATGTTGTTGTTGTTGTTGTTGTTGCTGGTGTTGGTATTGCTGGTGTTGCGGGGAAAACCGACGATTATTGAACCTTCTAGCCACATTTCTAGGCGTAGCTAATGCAACTCTTAAAGGTCTCCCAGCAAACCACGCTCCATTCATTTCAATTAATGCTCTTTGTCTTTCCAGTTCTTCAGTAAATCTAACAAATCCAAAACATCTAGATTTCCCCGATATAGGATCTGTCATTACTCGAACGGTTTTAATTGAATTGGGGAAATTCTTTTGGAAAAATGCCAATAAATGTGCTTCAGTAGTAGATGCCGATAAATCCCCAACAAATAAAGAATATTCAGGGGTTTGCACTATAGGAGCTGAAAGAGTGGCACCACTAGCCCAATTCAATCGGAAATATTTTTTTTGATTATCAGGATTATTGGGGAAATTCAGTTGTGAAGGCATAGCAATATCAGGTAATAATTGTCCATTTAAACTTAATGCATGTTGAGCATCTTCAAATGATTCAAATTCAACAAAACAATAACCAGAATTAGTTAAACCTTGGAAATTAATATCTGGTTTCATATTTTTAGGTTTAATGATTTTCACCACCACTTTTTTCTGTAAAATACTCCACCATAAATCTTGTATAGCATTTTCATCAAGCCAAGGATCTAAATCTCCCATCCATAAAGTACGAGGTTTATTATCCAATTCAGATCCCGAAATTGATTCTTGATCAGCTGCAATTGCCGTTGATTGCTGTGTAGAAATGGGTGGATTTGGTACTGTATACCCTGAAAGCAATTCTTGTTCTTGTTGATGTTGTTGACTAGCAATACTTGATGTTGTATGGGGATTGATTGTTACTTTAGATGTAGGAGTGGTTACAGTTACTGATTCTTGAATATGTTGTTGATGTTGAGGAGACGTGGTTGTAAATGTAGACAAAGAATTGGGGTCTGGGTTTGAGTTTGAGTTTGAGTTTGAATTTGAATTTGAATTTGTGTTTGTGTTATCATAATTGGTGGAGGTGGAGGTGGAGGTGGAGGTCGTGGTTGTGGTTCCAGGATGACATTCATCCTTACCATTTGGTATATATGTCCCCATGAATTAATGAAGTACAATTGGAAAATACAAAGGAAAATTAAGTGAAACTAAGTAAAAGTAATTAAATAAAAAAAACAATTAATTGATAGCAAACTCTAGTGTGGTAAAAACGGAAAAAAAAAAATGATAAAATGAAATACGTAAAAGTTGTCAATATGACTGGACTTTTTTTTTTTTGTTAACAAGATAAAACTCCCACCCTTAACTAAATGAATTCAATCAATTATAATAGTACCAATGTATAGATTTGTTAGTATTACACACAGACACACACAAAAGAAGAAATTGATTCTAAAGAATTATGTGGGTAATTGGTTGGTTGGCAAAAAAGAGAAAAAAAAATAGAAAAGAAAAAATGAATGAGTTTGTAGCTTATTATAAAAACTTCTTTGTTAATTTCAGGAACGATCCAAAAAAAAATTGAAAAAGAAGATTAAAGGAGAAAAGAGAACAAAAAGAAGAAGGATTCAATTAATACTCACACACACACACAAAGTAATTGAAGAGATTGATTGTACAATAAAGCGTTTCACACATTGAACACACACATACACATTTCTTTAAGATCACAATCAGTTTTACAATTGATTAAATACAGTATAACAAGAGGTAGAGAAAGTTATGGATTTGCGTTTTGTAATATAAGATTGCTAACAATTGTTAGGATAGATCATACTAACTACAAATGGTGTAAATTTCAAGATGTGAAATAAATAATTAGTTCAGCAATTGAATGAACAACTTCAAACTTGTACATGAAATAGTTCAACTAATAGCAATTGAAAATGAATCTTGATTGACTTACTAATTTAGATGAAATTTCACCAATAGCTTGTGTGTGTGCGTGTGTGTGTGCTACCTTTAAAGCAATTTTAAACTCCGCAAAAAGAAATTGGAATTATTCTAATTGAAGAAAGAACACAAAACTGAACTGATTTTGAATTGTGTTCTTCAAAATTACATAGCAAACACATATCGAAGTTCATAGAATGGGAAACATCAGTTCAATCTGATCACTCAAAGTTATAGGCTATAAATACAATCCAATTGAATCAAGATACTGCTTTTTCTCGAAACTCCGTTTGAATCTACAGTGAAACAAATTTTTGCAATAGTACACGTATCTTTTTTTTTTTTTTCGTAAATAGTGACATTTTCATTCGATATCAAGCACCCAACGGTCGATATACATTCAATGAGCAAGTGCAGCCGGTCTATTGAGTATGGGGTTGCTGATTTGTTTGAGATTAAATAAATCTAAACCAAAATATGCTTTTTCTGGCAGTATTTGAAGTGATTACGGCACAACTGTTTCAACCACTACGTCTTCTATATATAATTTTTTGGAAGCACTCTAAAAGAAAACACAGATTGTGAAAAGTCAAACATGTATTACGCCTTCAAGCTGTCTGTAACAGCTAAAAGTTTGGCTTCATATGAAACAACGTTATGAACACTAGTTAGCCATTTCCCATGTTAATTTACGTTTTTTATCCGTGTTCCTGCATATAATCCAGATTCCGAAAAAGTAAAATTGATTTGAATTGAAATGAAATGAATTGTAAACAAACAAACAAACAAACAAACAAAGATCACCACCACAAACAAAAAATAAAAAAAAAAAGTATAACACCTCTTCAACTTGTTAATTACCAGCACACCAGATACAATTAAGTTGAAGGGTTTTTTAAGAATAACTCCTTTGAAATATTGTTTTTAAAAACAAAGAGTTTTATTTATTTGTGATGCCTCAAAGAATTATGCTGCAGTTTATGCCAATATCCAAGAGTACAGACATAGATTTGAATGCACACGAAGACTCAAGTAATCTTGATAATTCTGGTTCCACCACAAAGACTTCAGGACATGAAATTGTTAACATTTCTAAAGTACCTAATAATGGGAACGAACATTCTGAATATGAAGTAAATGGGGTAAATGGACTTTCAATCTTAGAACATTCTTCACCTGAACCTAAAAGGAAAACAACAACTTACCAAGAGCGTGTTTCTTATATTCCTAATCATGATTTTACTGGCAATAAAAGTTCAATTTTTGAAAGTTCTCCTCAACCATCTATTCCAAATACATTCAAATATAAATCACATCCTAATGCCAAGGCGAAAGCATTAGGAAGCACCCAAATAACTGAGGAAACTTCACAAGAACAACAAGAACAAAATGGAGACGTTCAACCACCATTATCCACAAAACAAACCCCCAAGAACAATAATAAAGAAAACACTACTCCCAGATGGATGCCACCAGTACTAGATGAAAAATGGAATGTTCAAGATTTAGAAGACATTAAATTTACTCCATCAATGCCCTCAATACAACCACAACATCATCAACAACCACTATCCAACCAATCAAGAGGAGGTATTAGCCCAAGTCCTTTCCAGGATTTTGAGATTCATACTGGAGATACAATGATCCACAATAGTAATGTTCAATCAGTGGAGACACCAGGATATAGACGTGCACGTCAAGATTATGAAAAGCAAAAGGGCCCCGATATGTTGAAATCAATATTTCCTACTGTTGGTGGTGGTAGTGGTGGTAGTGGTGGTGGTGCTGGACCCGACGAGACCAACACAAAAGATCATTCGACTTCATCTACTATATCTAGTATGTTTGGTACTATACAAAAACGACCTGAAGAAATTAAACAACAAATGGAAACCATAAATGAAATGAAAAATATGAAAAACCCAGAATCTCCATTAAAGTTATATGGACCAAAATATAATACTTATACTAGAAATCAATTAGCTGGACTTGTGGAAAATTTAAAATCCAATAAAAATACTCCGGCACAAAATCAAAACCAGAATCAGAATAAAAATCAAAACCAAAATCAAAATCAAGCAACGAGCACACCATCACCTAATTCAGTATTATCTAAACCACCTGCTTTAAATCTTAATTCAAAAATAGTGAATACACCACCTAAAAACATTAAGTCATTCACCAAAACTGGTGCTTATGATGAAAAATCATATCTTAAAAATGCCGAAAACATTTTTTCCAATCTTAAAGGTAAAGGATTTAAGATCAATAACAACAACAACAACAATAATAATGGTGTTAGAGTTGTATCACAGGCGACAAACACATCTACTCCCAAGAAGAACATTAGTCATGGTGATCCAATCAATTTTAATACCGATAGTGATTATGCATCATTTACAAGTGGTTACAGTTCTGATGGAAGTGATGGAAATGAAGACCAAGAAGGACAACATCCTATGAATTATGAAGTCAGTAGTGATGATCCACAGAATTATACATCATATACTAGAGAAAGTAATTTCCAATCAAGTGGTATTATGGGAATGGAACAACAGGTTTCAAGTGATGGATCTTATACTTATGATGAAGTAAGTGAATTATCTGAAGATGCCACTACTACAGAAATTCGAAATATTGATAAGAATGAAAACATTTCTCCAGAGACTCGAGCACATTTATATGCTGCTAAAATTGTTCAAAATCGAATCCCATTATTTGAACAAGAAAATCAAGATTTACGAGAAAATCTTCATAAAAAACAACTGCAAGAACAATTTGCGGGAGTTACTACTAATGGTGATATTTCTATGAAATCTGTTGCTGGGAAAAATGGTGGATTAAATGCAGTTAAATGGAAGACCAGATCTCAATTAAAATTAAACAAAGGAGGAAGTGTTGTTGGCGATCCAGAAAAAATCACTAGAGGAACAGTTGAACCTGGAGTTGATTTACCATTAGAATATGATCAAATGATATTTGATCCTGAAACTCAACAATGGAAGAGTAAAAATGAGACAACTTTAAATCATGGTACTTTTGCTTCTATTGAGGATTTAGTGGACAATGATCAAATTGAAGTTACTAAACAACAACAACAACAACAACAGCAGCAGCAGCAGCAGCAACAGCAACAACAACCTAGTATTTTGAAAAAAGCATCATCTCGGAAAAGTTTGGTACCATTAGAAGTTTCATTTCATGAACCAAATATAAGTGTTCAATCAAGTATAAGTAATATATCCAAAAGTCCTATCCCATTAATGGGTGATATAACTAGAGTATCACAAATCCAAGAGGATTCATTTTCTGAATCGAAAAAACGACTTGTTTCGGTGATTACGGAAATTTTGGATTTAGGAGGAAATAGTGCTGAACCTATTCCTTGGAATCTTGTTACTGAGATTGAATTAAGAAATTGTTATTTGAATAATGTTAAAGATTTAAATACTTTATTACCGAATTTAATTAGTGTTGATTTATCAAGTAATGACATCAAATATTTAACGGGGATTCCCAAAGAGATCATGACATTAAATTTAAGTGACAATAGAATTGAAGATATTACTCCATTTAGTGAATATCATGAATTACAAAGATTAACCCTTGATAAAAATAATTTGACAAGAGTCACTAATCTTAGTAAAAATATTCATTTGACAACATTAAATTTAGCCAGTAATCAAATCATGAATATTAGAGGTATAGAACAATTGATTAATCTTCGATCATTGAATGTATCAGATAATCAATTACATGGGAAAATCAATTTTAAATTTTTCAATTTTATGAATTTGATTGAATTGGATCTTTCGAAAAATAATTTACAAGAAATAACTGGATTACAATATTTACCCCTGTTGAGAATTTTAAATCTTGATGATAATAATTTAATTAAATTTGATTGTAAAAATTCCAAACTTGCTAAATTATTAATTCGATTTAATCATATCAAAAAATTGGATATTTCAAAATTACCTGAATTAAGATCATTAAAATTTGATGGTAATCAACTTGAACAAATAGAAGGGTTAGAAAATTTACGAGGCATGGAAAATATTTCATGTAAATCTCAATATAGTAGTAAAGTGGTGGAACAAATTATGAAATCAATTCAAGATATTCGTCAATTGGATGTATCAGGGAATCGACATTTTAATGCCATATCAACTTTCCCATTTCTTAGTAATTTAACCATATCAGCCATGAATTTAACTACTATCCCAATTGATTTTTATCTTCTGTTTCCTAATGTTCAAACTTTAAATCTTAGTTTCAACACTTTAAAAGATATTTCTGGGTTAAACAAATTAAAAAATTTACGTAAAGTATACATGGTCAATAATAAACTTCAACTGCATAATCAAATCATGAAAGGGTTAAGAGGATCAAGAGATAAATTAAAAGTATTAGATGTGAGATTAAATCCATGTACACAAACCATTTATCCATTTTTATTTACACCTAGTGAATCAGATGATTCTATAGATTTAGAAAATGCCGATGATATAGAAGCTTTTTTCAAACATTATCAAGAATTAGATAAATCACAAATTTGGACCATGAGAGATGAAGAATTTCTTGAAAATTTGAAATATCAAGATGAAAAAGAAACTATTGAAACTCGTGATATTTTCGATTGTTTTATGGTGATTTTTTTTAATAAATTGATGAAATTAGATGGGATTTTAATTAATGATGATCGTAGAAATCATTTATTTAATATTTTTAAAGAACTTCCTCAAAAATAGAATAAAAGATATTTTGTAATAATAATAATAATAATAATAATAATAATAAAAATAGTAGTAGTATTAATATATTAATTGATAGTAGTTAATTCTTATTCTTGTATTTCTATAATTATATATGGGCAATTGATTCCGCTTTTAAAAGTGGGGGAGAGGGGGGAAGGGGGGCGGCGGCTTTTTTTTTTTGGCATTCGATCAATCAATTCCGCATCATTTGTACCACATAAATAGATTGGAGTTATCTCCACCACACACACAATATTCTTTTTTGACACAACTTTTTTGATAAATTAGTTTCTGTCAACTATGGTATTATCTACTAGAGTATCGATTCAATGGCCACCAAAAGAAGCTGAAGAGAAAACAAGTACATTAGCATTAACCACCCCTGCTAATAATTATGTTGACATTAGAATTTTTAAAACTCAATACCCGTGTTTAAATTCGACATTACCATTACCATTCACACAAGTATTTGAACTTGGATTAGCTGGTAAAGAAATCCCATTAGATAATGACAAGATAAAATTTGATAATTATATTAGTACTTTAGCTTTACAACAAAGTATTGAATCGGGTTTACCAATTTTTTCCATTGATGTTGATATTGGACATTTTTCCAATTATGGATTAGATGGAGATAGGAAAGAAACAGGAGAAATGAAAAATTCAGAAGGTATAATAGCTCCATATATTGAAATATGGAGATCATTAGATCCATTAAAACATACGCCACAAACAGAAGTCAGAGAAAATACTGAGAACGAACCAATGAAAACAAAAATAAAAATGAATGTTTTCACATTAAAATTAATGGATCATTTGGGGGTATTGATACGAATTGGTAATTGGATCCAAGGTATAATTCAAGAAGGTAATTCTATTCATGTAATTAGAAGTTGGTATAATGAAAATTTACAACAATGGTGTAATTTAATTGAATATGGTAATAGTGATGCTTTCCCTATACAGTTTAATGGGGATATAGATGATGTGGTTAAAGTTCGTAATGGTTGGAAATGGAAGTGTATAGAAAGGGAATAGCCTATTTGCATAATTTATATATCTACAGTCTAGAATCTAAGAATCTAAGAATCTATACAGCTATTAAATGTAAACATCAATTGTTTTTTAAGTAAACTTTCTTAATAATAATGTCTTCAAGTGTGCACTGAAGCACTGAAGCACTGGAGTGTGAGTAAAACATGAAATTGAAATTTCGACAGACTGAGAAATCTCAATCAAAAATTAAAGAAAAGCAAAAACAAGGCAAAAAAAAAAAAAATTTTTTTTTCTACCTTCGCTCTTGGTTAATAAATGGAAGACTCTTTCTTATCAAGAATTGAACTAATATTTAAAGATGAACGGTGAAGCATGGTATGTAAACTTATACTATTTAATTATCGATCATTGTTTTATGTGTTTGATAACCTATCAAAAGATAATTTGACAAGTATACCTAATCTTTTGCACAATTTGAAAGGCGAGAAACATTCTAAACAAAGAATGCCACACACACATACACATACACATTACACATTACACACCGACATATGATAAGGAAAACACTTAAATCAAAATATCATCAAGTTGTATTCCCTGGCTTATATTTTACTAACATGACTAAATTATAATAGGTTATTTATTCTTGCAGTTGTCACCAATGCAATTAATTTGTTTTCCCAAGTATTTTTCACCATCATGTATTCTGATTTAGAATGTGATTATATTAATCCTATTGAATTATGTAATAAATTAAATCCTTGGTTTATTCCAGAAGCAGGTTTACATGGTTTCATCACCGTGTTATTTTTAATTAATGGATATTGGTTTTGTTTCTTATTAAATTTACCATTATTTGCTTATAATGCTAATAAATTTTATAATAAAAATCATTTATTAGATGCCACAGAAATTTTTAGAACTTTATCTAAACATAAAAAGGAATCATTTTTGAAATTGGGTTTCCATTTATTGTTGTTCTTTTTCTATTTATATAGAATGATTATGGCATTGGTTAATGATGAACAATAAAAACAAACAACCAAACAACCAGAGAGGGAAAGAGAATTTCGATTACAGGAAAGTAAGGTGAAAGTGAAGCATTTGTTATATTCAAATTTTTGGTTTTCTTGTTTCTTGTTTCTTATTTCTTGTTTCTTGTTTTTGTTTAGTTTTGTTTATAATCATTTTTCTTCTATGATTACGATGAAATCACTCTTTCAAAGAAATATAATGTCCAAGCCCAATGGGAGGAGGGAAATTTGTCTCTTTTTGATGAATTGAGTCTTAATTTTGTTCGTACTAATTTTTTAAACTATATAAACACTTTTATATATTTAAGTATTTACTGGTTAATGTTATATACTATTATCCAAAGTTTCTAATTTATTGTTTATTCGTTCAAGTGTAGGACGTAATCCCGAAGTTTGATTGGCAATTTTTTGTAATGATGCAAGTTCCATATGAACAGTAGAACTTAAATTACCTTTAGTAGTGATATTGTTATTAGGATTCTCAGTGTAAGCCTTAACTTCTCGTAATTGATTATATATTACATCCAAACGTTCTGTTTCCAATTTTTTGTTTGTTACTTGAAGACGTAATTCATTTAATTGATTACCTATATCAGTATGATCTTTTCTTAAATCCAAGATCATTTGTCTTAATTGCTTTTTCGCTTTTTGAACTGAGGCAATATTTTTCGCTACATCTTCTACCGACGTTGCTGCATCTCTAACATTATCAATACTTGAAAGTAAATGTTTTTGAAATCGTTGATGTAAATGTAATCTATTATCAGGAACTTCAGGATCAAATGATGATACCAAATATCGTAAAACATCTAACATTCTCGCCCGTTGTACTCGTCCACGAGTATTTGCTGCATTTACAAGGCTTGGATAATCAATTGTTAACGTCTTTCTAGTTTTCCCATTACCATGGTTAGCATTATTATCAAATAATGGTAGCGCTCTTTTTCTTCGAGATGAAATAATAGGTAATCCTTTTCCTTTTCCTTTTCCTTTTCTACGCGATATAATTGGTCTGCCATAATCTGGATCATAGGCGTTGTCGTCATGCTTGATTTCGTTGTCACTTTCATTATCATCAGTGTCATCTTCAGATTCTTCGCTTAATATTGTTTCAACACTGGATTCTTTTGGAATTGTTGGTGATGGCTGCACCGATTCTTTTTGTTTTGTTATTGACTCTGAAATAAGTGAAGATTCAACTGAATTTGATGATTTTTTTGATCTAGATGGTACTTTTTTCAATGCTTTGAGTGTGTTTTTAGTGTTGTCATGAGCAATTGAAATTTCACTTTCAGTATCTCCAAATAAACTTGTTTCCATAATCGAACTTCTCGGACTATCAGCAAGGGCAGTTTTAGATACAGTATGTCTTTTAATTGGTCTTGATTGTAGAGTATCTATTTTCGATTTTGCTTTGGAAATGTTTGAATTTAGTTTGTTTGTATTTTTTAAAATAGATTCACTCGGTAGATTGGAATTATTATCCAGAGCAATTTTTGATTTCTTTCCACTCGATGGTTTTTTCCTTTTCAGTTTTCCAATTTGTGGTTGAAATGATGGTATAAGTGAATCTTCAGTTATATTTGATTGTGAATATTCGAGATTTTCTTCATCATTGAAATCTTGTAAATTTGATATGGAGTCTACTTCGATTTTAGCTTCTTCTTGTTGTGGTCGTGGTTGTGATTTCTCTTTAAAGCTAACCCGTTTTGTAGTTGACTTCCGAGATATTTTTGGACGTTCGATAATTTTATAAGGTAGTATAGATGATTTTCTTCTACTTGATCGAGATAATTCTAAATCACCATCTTTAGTTAATGCCGATGAAAGTTGAGAAACTAATCGTTTATTCTCGGATGGGTCGATATTTAAATGATTTGCCTTTACATTTCTTGAACCCGATCCTCGTATTCGTGAATCTTTTTTAATTTTCCTATCAGTTGTTGATTGTGCGGAAGAAGTTGTTGGTTTTTGATTGATATTCAATTGAGAAGTTTGTACATTTCGTTGTCTAAATGGAAAAGCAATTGTTAGTAAGTATTAATAACAAATAGTTTAAATAGTAGTTATATAACATACCCTGAGCCTCGTATTCTTGCATCTTTCTTCAATTCTCTGTTATTCATAGTTAAAGATGTAGATTGTGGAGAGATAAATGCTTGAAAGAAAAAAATCAAAATGTAAACAAATGTGCGATTGTTTTTGATTGTTTTGATTTTGATTTTGATTTTGATTTTTTTCTGGTCTTACAATTTTTTTCAAGGTTTTAAGATTGAAGTTGAAGTTGAAGTTGAGATTGATGATGCGAGTCAACCCAAATCAAAGAAATAGAATAAAATAATGAAGTGAGCAATTGCTTATATCATACATCCCTCCAGGTATAAACCGTTTGAAATAGTTACAATCCCAGATCAAATTGTAAATCTTTGACCCCTTCTATCTTTTTATATAAATTAATTGTTTATTTCATTATATTAAATACAGATATACAAAATATAAATCAAAAAAAAACCCTTCAAGAAAGGTTTCTCTCTTTTTTTTTTTAATTAATTCATATCCATTTATTGTTGAGAAAAGTGTTCCAACAAGATGTTTCTTTCATCAGAATCAGCACCCCAGTTTTTGACAACAACACAAGAGGCACCAACAACTTTTCTAGCATTACCATCTCTATCTAATTGACATAAACCAGCCCATTCACCCAATAATTTAGCATCGGAAACTTTAATCAATGGGATTTTTTCTTCTGGTTCATTACATAAAGCTTCAACCAATTTGATGATTGATTCTTCAGTAACAGAGTCACACAAAACACATAATTGAGCTTCTCTTTTAGATAAAGCTTTAGAAGCTTCTCTTAAACCTCTAGCTAAACCATCATGGACTAAAGAAGTTCTTAAAACAACTTTTAAAGCATCTTCAATGGTGATGGCACCGGATTGTTCTTCAACAACAACTTCTTCAACAATTTGTTCTTGTTCAACGTCAGACATTTTTTTAATTTTTTCTTCTTAGTTAGTTAAAAAAAAAGGGGGGGGAGGGGACAAGTTTATATTTATGTATAGACTTCTTCGTCAAGTAAATTGATTTACTGCTCAGTGGTTTCCAAAAGAAAGAACCTAGGTGGGTTATGGGAAGACTAGTGGAAATTTTTCACTACCTACGAGAGAGAGAGAGAGAGAGAGAGAGTACAGTGTCAGTGCCTCAAGGATTCTAAGAAAGAAAAAAAAAAAAATTGTAAGTCGTGTGGTGCACAAACTAAATAGGGCTATAGCCCTAACGCGCTACCAATATTTCTACTTCGTAATTTTTCTGCTCTATTCACGTGACTGTATATACACAATTATATATCTCACATGTACACAAAAAAACAACACACTTGTATCAAAAAACTTCAATATAATTGCTTGTGACAAAGGTATGTTAATATTGTTGTTAATGAAACTTTTGGAAGTTAAATTAGGAAACTTTAAAACTACAGAAAAAGTAAACACCACCCCCTGTTATTACTACCACCACCACCACCACCATCATCATTAAGCAAGTAACAGCTTTTTCTTTCTTTTCAGGTGTTGCTGCTGTTGCTGCTGCTTACTCTTTTTTTTTTTGTTCCATGCGCGTCGTCTAAAACGTTTTTAGTTTTAAAAAATCAATTCTTTAACCAAATTAGGCAATTAATTTTTTTAATTTTGAGTTGAAATCAATTGTTTTATTCATATACAAAATAGGTTATACAAATATGATATGTATATATAAACGTGATAGTAAATGATATAATATAAATAGAGAAATGAGTTCCAATTGAAATTATAATAGTTAACCTGGATCCATCAAATAGTGGTGTTTTTTTTTTGTTTTTTTTTTGTGGGTTTCCTTTCTATCTGTTATTCAAAAATCATGAAAGTATCAACATTAATAATTGTTTCTATTCCAATTGTTCTGGGATTACAAATTAAAGATACCGTGGGTACAACTACAGAAAATACATTTTGGTATCAATTATTTGGAACTCCTTCAAGATCCCAACCAGCAGCAGTAGCCGCCACAGCAGCAGGTACAGAAGTACAAGGATTTACACCGATTTCTACGTCTTCTTCTTCTTCTTCTTCTTCTGCGGCTCCTTGGTATCAAGGATTATTTGGGGTTGGCCGTACTACATTAGGTCAAGTCACAACTCCATCAAGAACATCAACAACAACAACAACCTCAAATCCAATTGCTCCTACTACTTCAATAGCTAATAGCAACAATTTATTTGGAACCGATACAGCCCCAACAACCACAACCACAACTAATGCTAGATCTAGATCTAGATCTACACCAGTAACAGTTTCGGGAGATAATGTTTTAACTTTATTTGGTAATCCAAATTTATCAACTGGAAATGATCAATCTAATTCTGTTTCTAAGACAACAGCAGAAACCACCACCACTTCACTGGCACCTTCTTCTTCTTCTAGAGTACAACCAACTGTTATTAACGGTGGTGGTAGTGATGGAGTATTGACATTATTTGGAAATTCAGAAGCATTATCCAATTTTGATTCGACAACTGTGGTTGATTCCGATAGTACTGCAAGAATAACCCCAATTGCAAGTGCAAGTGCCAGTTCTGGATCAAGTACTAAGGATAATGATAGTGATAGTTCTAGTGCTCGTGGCATTAAATCTATTCCTAATTCATCTGAATTTCTTGCATCATTGATCAATGGTTTAGGCAGTGGTGGTGGTGGTAATGGTAGTGGTTCAAATACTAATTCTTATAAGAATCATTCAACAACTTCTACAACATCAAAATATTTTAATTCCAGTAGTACTGCTACCAAATTATCGTCAAGTAAATCAATTTATTCAAATTCAACCACTTCAAGAAGTTCTTTATCTGTGTCTAGTAGTAGTACTGATGGTGGTGGAGGAGCTAATTTATTTGGACTGCTTTTGAATTCAGTTGCTGCTGTTTCAAGAACCTTAGCTGCTGAATCTACATTAAGTACAGGTACAACCACAACTTCAGACAGTGCCAATTCTAATACAAAGGATTATTCAAGTTATTCTGGTACTATTACATCATTTCCTTCAACTACGGGGAGTTTAAGTGGTGATGGGAATAAATTAATTGGTGGTAATAAATATTTGATTAGTTTTATGTGGACAAATTTGATTTTAACCATGATTATGCTTTTCACATAACCTAGGCTAACTATTTTTTGTCTATCCTTTTGTTGTTTGTGATTTTCAATTCTATATATAGATATAGATATATATATATATATATATATATAATACCATTAATTCGTTGATTGCATTTCAGTTTTCCATTTCTTTACTATAAATATATTATTTTATTAATAGATACAAAATTTGAATAAAAAGATATCAAGAAAAAGAATAAAGATCAAGACTAGTTGGTTTTTTTTTTTTTTTTTTTTTTTTGGTTTAGGTCGTTAAATAATTTTTATAAAGATTTGAGCTTATGAGAATAAGAATGATAATGGAATATAAACAATCCTAAATAAAGGTACTTTGTCCTTTAATAACACCATTTACTTCTTGGTGTAATGATAGTTGTAGCGGCCCTTTTAGAGTTCCATTTCATCAGCACCAAAAGGTTCTGGACCCCTTCCATGATCATCTTCTTCTTCATTATCATTCATATCATTCATATCATTTATATCTTCATCTTCATCTTCATCACTATCAATTGCATTATCACTATGATTATTTTCATTATGTTGTTCTCTAAGAGCAGTAAGACTAGTAATGGATCCACCACCAACAATCCCACCAACAACTGAACTTCTTTTTGGTTGAACTACTGGTTGATTATTTCTATCATATTCATCTTCTTCATCTTCAAAATCAACATCAAAGAAATCATCAGTGGTCCCAGTAATTCTTTGATATATAGATTTAACATCAGTTATAATTCCATCATAACTTAATTCTGAACTTGGCATATTAGTAAAAATAATTTCATTATTAGCATCTTCAACATCTTTATAAACAATATTATTGGTTTTAGTTGGTTTGAAAATATTGGATAAATCAGGATTAATAAAAGTTTTTTCAACGTATCCTAATTTACAAACAATTTCCAATTTATCTTTAGGAACAAAATTAATTAATGATGAACCTAATTTAAATGAATTAACTAATACTGGGGTAGTAGTGCCTTGAGCATTCATAACAAAATCATTATTATTATTATTATTATTATCACCTAATATATCATTAACAATTTCTTCTGAACTTTCTCTTAATAATGATGTCTCCATTTTTTCAAAAGCAGATTCTAAATCAACTTTAGCACGGCTCAAATCCTGTTCGACTGTACTACTAAACCAAATGGCTTGACCATCAGGACAAACCCCGGAATTGCCATTTTGTATAATCACTTGTACTGAATGTTGATTATCCGTTGGTAATGAATGAGGTGGGAAAACAACTATAGCCAGTGATTCATTACCTGACATCCATTCTTTACAATCACGACGAACAACTGTGACTAATCTTGTGACATAATAAGGTTGTAAATTTTCCACCACTTTATTATAAGAACTTTGTAAAAATTTTGGTAATTGAGTCGGAGAAATTATAATTTTTTCATTAATTTTAATATGTGAACCATCATTAAAATGAGCAATTTTAGAAATTGGATCAAAATCGGTTAAATTGGTGTTTAATTTATATGTTGTACCAGCAACAGCAGCGCTTCGACAAAAACCTTGCAGTAATTCACCAGGACCACCGAATTTCGACACCATACAAGGAAATTTACCATAAACATCAAATGAACTTAAAAATCTTTTCATTCTAATTAATGCTTGTTTAGTCGATGTTTGTTCTTTATAACTTAATCCAATAGAATAAACCAATTCATTAATTTGCGGCTCTTCTAATTTAAATTCTTGTTGTAAAAAAACTTGTATTGGAGTATCAGCATAAGGTTTAACTCGTTGTTTATAATCAGGATCCAATAATAAAAATTTCAAAAATTTCATTAAATATCTTTTAGTCATTAATGATAATGATTTATCCGTGAAGATATCTTGTTTGGTGGTAGCATTAACTTTTTGTTGGAAATCATCATTTTCAAAAACATGGAAATTTGATAAACTTTGAAATTCTAAATATCGATAAACTCGTGATTTAATAAGTAATGATAATAAATCACTTTGACAAAACATAATTTTAGGGGTTAAATCAATTCCATAATCTTTTGAAGTATATTGATTACTTTGTTTACCACCAGGAATATAAATCTGAGCATCTTGAAATTGATGGATTTTCCCTGAATTAACATCACCACACCATTTCTTCAATTGTTCAATCGTTAAAGTGGAACAAGAATCTCCATAATATGTGTTACTATCAATATGTAATACTTGAGTTCCTTGCCAAGATAATGCTGCTGCCAAAATGCTTTCTTGTAATCCAGTACCAATAATTAATACATCACAATTATCCATTTTTAAATATTGATCTTGAGGTTTTTCTAATCCTGCTAAATGTGGGATTACCGGTGGAGTATAGACAGTACTTGGTCTACGTTCAGCCATTGATTTACGTCTTTCAGTTCTAGCAAAATTCATATTCAATGGTTTACTATTTTATGGAAAAGTGTGGGGGCAGAAAGGCAGGAGGGCGGGAATTACTTTTAAAGTAGTGAATTAACTTTGGATAAATTTTTTAAAAGAAAGAAGAATACTCTGAAATATGACACAGTTGTTTATTGATTCTTGTAAGTATGAGGGACGTAGTGGTTGGTAGTGGTATTGAGTGATGTTGGTTTGTTTAGTATCGGGTCTGGGGAAGTTTAAAGTTGTAAACGCCTAATGTGGTAATTATTAAAGTGGGGTGGCCAAACTGAGAAGAAGAAGAAGAAGGAAAGGATGATTAAAGTAATTAGATTAATAATACAAAATGAATAAAAGAAAAATGGGAAAATGGGAAAATGAATTGAAAAGTGAATTTAATAAAAAGTTGTAGTTGTAGTTGTAGTTGTAGTTGGTGGTGAGTGAGTGAGTGAGTGAGTGAGTGAGTAAATATATTTTAAGAGGAAGAAAAAATTTTTCTTCTGTGATTTGGAGTTTGATTGTTTTGTTCTAAATGGTTTACTTGTTGTGTCATTAATCTTCTTTCTTCTTCTTTAATTATGAGAAACAGAGAGAAAATTTTTTTTACTCACTCACTCACTTACTCACTGTGTTTAATTAAGTATTGAATCATTAAAGGCGTTTAAGTAGAAAAATTCCTTGCTTTTCCTTTCTTTTTAAGCAATCTGTCTTTCCCCTTTCCCTCCCCCTTGTCTTTACCTTTACCTTTACCTTTTTGCATTCTCATTTGGTCTCTCCCACCTCTATGTCTTTATTATTGTAGTACGCCTCCCTATTCATACTTGGAGAGGGAAGGGAAGAGGGGGTGGGTTCATTAACCGCCAAGTAAATAAAATTTAATCACAAAATTCAAATTAATAATTAAAGTAATCTTTGAGTAAAGTAAGTTAATGGTGGTTATATAAAATATAGTGAGGGCAAACCATGTGTTACACTTGTAAAGTTTCATCTTCTAGTAAGTAGTAGTAGTTTTTTTTTTTTAACGCTGGCTTTTCTACTCTAATTAATTTAACATTGATTAATAATAACCAAATCAACGTTGTTACAACATATTAACTGTTGATTCTACAAATAAACGTGTTCCCAATAAGTTCCTCCCCCCACCCTCCCCCCATATATAATAAAGGTCTCTCTCTCTCTGATGTTAAGGAATTTATTATTAAAAACGCGGCCATCACTCTTCCCTTCCTTTCCCTTCCCAAATTTTTCTTTTTCTTTTTCTTTTTTTTTTCTCAATTTTTGCCACATTGAGTAATCGAACCGAATCTCGGGTAATTGACCGGATATTTGTATCTGACAATAGATACAGACACAGGATACAGATACAGATACAGATACAGATGCAGATACAGATRCAGATACAGATACAGATGCAGATACAGATACAGATGCAGATACAGATACAGATGCAGATACAGATACACACTATACTACTTTTGTTTAGAATTTCATATTCCCATGAAAACAAAAAAGGCTTATAATACAATTGATAATACAGGGGGGTTTAAAGATCTTTTTAATGACAATACTTTAATCTTTAGATCTCAAATGAAAACTTACAAAAACAAAGCTCAAACTATAAAGAAGTGTCGAAGAGTTTACTATATATATATATATATATTGTATGGTCTTTCAGTTGAACACATCTTGATAAGCCATACACCGGTTGAAATAACTCTATTAATTGTTAGATTGACAGAATCAGTTGTAAGGACCAGATAAAGAGTAAATAATGTTGCAACATACTCCCCAACATAATATATATGAATGTGTGTGTGTGTTACCCTATAAACACGACTTTTGAATGTAAATTTTAGAGCTAACTAAAATTTTTTTGGTGTCAAAAAACCTACGGAAACAGTTTTGAAAATAACCTTTAACCAATAAAGCCAATTCTTATAGTTTGGGTGTCGTTTATACTCTTTGTAGTATTCTATGATTACTACTATACATTATATTTATTACAAGTTATTGGGGGAGGGGGGC